>NC_088874.1:16470443-16533109 GCF_032884065.1 Artemia franciscana
AGAGAATGGAACAAAGCTGACTGGCCTCTTTATTTTTCTACGCTTGTTAGCCTTCTATCAACGATTAAAGTCCCTTTTAATCTATTGTGTACAAGCGTTGGGTCCCCACAAGCCAGAATTGAGCTTAATATTTATTATAGCCACATTGTATCGTGCTTAAAGAGGTCTGAAGAAGTAGCTGTTCCCCTATGTCGCTTTAGAGCAAAAACAAGAAGTTCAATTTGGAAGAATGACCCAGAGCTCAAAACAATAAAAAATCGGGCTAAGTTGTGGCTAAAAATTTGGATAGCTTGCGGCCGCCCCTTAAGAGGTAGTGTTTTCGATATTAAACAAAAAACAAAACTTGATTTTAAACGCTATCTTCGAAAAATTAGGTACAATGGTGCTGAATTTCCTAAGTCTCCTAGCCAGTGGAAAAAAGTGATCAATGCCGCGAAGTTTGATAGATCGCCTACGGCTGACCGAATCCCTAATGTATCATGGATCAATCATTATAGTAAAATTTTCGATACAGTGATATATGCGGTTCATTTTCGTTTTGCCAAGCTCTGTTCTAATCTGTTGCCTAACAAAATCATTCAAGGTCATGTACCTCCCGTTAGTGTTGACCGTGTCAAAAGAAGTGTAGAGAGACTTAAATCGAAATCTTATGATATAGACGGGATCAGTGCTTTTCACCTCAACACCGATTCGGAGGAATTAGTTTATCACTTGCAGTTACTTTTTCAGATGTGTTTATGCTCTTCTTTAGTCCCTGATTCTTTTTTAGTTGGTAACATTACGTCAATTTTGAAACGCGGTAAGGACCCAACTAGTTGCGCTTCGTATAGGCCTATTACGGTTGCTTGTACTTTAAGTAAAGTATTTGAATATATTTTGCTCCCTGATCTCCAGTCTAATGTAGATTATATGTCTAATCAGTTTGGCTTTAAGCCGTATATAGGATGCCAACACGCTCATCGTGCTATAGTTTCGCTATTACTTGAAGCGCATAAAAATGGTTTTGAGGTTCATTTTTGTGCACTCGATGTTTCAAAAGCTTTTGATTCAATTTGTCATAGCCAACTTTGGTATTCTTTAATCCAACTTGGTGCAAATGTGTCTATTATATCAACTCTTCGTTTTTGGTATGCTAATTCATATGTTCGACTCAAGTCAGGTGACACCTACGTTGGTAATATCCCCATCCGTTCTGGTCTTAGGCAAGGAGGAGTCTTATCCCCTTATCTTTTTAATGCTTGTCTTTATTCTGTTTTGCCACGTATTAATCCATCATGTTTTTTAGGCCTAACTAATCTTTCGTACATTGCATATGCAGATGATTTACTTTTGATCAGCCGCACTAAATCTAGCCTAATTAAGTCGACCCAGCTTGTTTCTAAGTCTTTTGAGGAAATCGGCCTCAAACTTAATACTGAAAAATGTGAATATTTAGTTTTTAATGCTAAGCATCAAAGTAGTGATCTTGATTGTGGTTATTTTTCAGTTAAGCTCGTTTCTTCGATTCGGTGGCTTGGTATTAATATTTGTTCATCTTTATCAGCTTTTCGATCCTGTGGGTTAAATGATATTAAAAGTAAACTTAAAAAAGGGTACGCGAAAATTGTCCCGAACCGAGGCAGATTTTCACGAAAGGCTTTATCCAGACTTTATTCTACATATTGCGATCATTCTATATTGTTTCTTTCCGGTTTGCGCCCGCTGTTTAATAATCAAGATTTGCAGGGCATAAGAGTTATGTATTTTCGTTATTGTAAATATTTATTGTATCTGCCGCGTTCTTATAGAAATCAGAAGATTATCAGAAAGTTTTGTGCCACTGATATTATTTTCGTTTATAAAAAACTCTATGCTAGATTAGGTGCTGAGGCCTGTCAACGCTTGGGCCCTTACCACCCTTTGATTAGACTGTATTAATTGTATTGTTTGTGTTATTTCGTTTTTCTTTCCTTAATGTTTTTACTCCGCTTAATTTGTCAAAACAAGCGGGTAACAAATAAATTAAATTAAATTATTAAATATATATACATATATACATATATATATATATATATAGTATTTGGCAACAATTGGCATTTTTCAAGCTCTGTAACCATTTACCTATTTGACTAATGAAACTAGATTTATTGCTTCAAATATACTAACAAATAGAAAGAAAAATAACGGAATTTTGAGGACCATCTTCTTTTCACCCTATCATAACAAAGGAAACTGATCAAAAAATATTTGATTTTAGTAAAGGAAAAATGACATCATAACCCTTGAGGAGCCCCCTCCCCTCATTAAAGCTCCAATTTAATATGATTTCATGATTTTATTCTTAGTAATTTGTATTGGTTTTAAGCTCTACTTAATAATTCGCTTTAATTTTAGATCTTTCGAGTGCTTCAATTATCCTTTCATAGTAATTCCTACTCACTTTTAGTGCTTCCTTCTCTCGGTTCAAGCTTGAGTTTGGTTCTTTACTTTTCTATAAGATTATTTTTATACAACCCTTTTTTATAATTCTTAAGCTTGAACTGGCGCTAGTAACGACAAACATCAGCGCCATCTAGCTTTGGGCAAAACTTGCCATTTATTTTAAGATTTTTAATCGTTTTCTGTCAGGAACTCATATCAGATACTTATTACCAATCTAATTTTACCAATCACGCTAATTTAATTTATTTTACATTAATTATTACACTAAAAAATGCAAGTGTCGTCAATGTTAGATGGCGTTGGCAGTTTGCTTTTTGTCGATACTAGCACCAGTCCCCAGTCTTAAAAGCTACCCATAATCTTAGTTGCATACTACAAACAGCAGGATAGTCATTCAGTGGAAAGGATATTTAATCATTCCGTACTACTAAATCTATAACAGGAAAAACATCTTCTCTCTGCCTTTAAAAAGTCATTTGAAGACAAGGAAAAGAATTATCTTAAATTTGTAGTCCTCACCTGCAAATTGGTAAGTGGTTCCATCCTTTGGATAGGCCCAGTAGTTCCTAATGGTAAGGACGAATCCGCTGACTGACCAGGTTGTAGTGGAATTACTTGCAAGGGTTGAGTAGGCACGACACCAAAACTATCGATGAAATTTGGCTTGATTAAAATCATTTGGCATTCAAGATTGTACACACACAAAAAAAAAAGATTAGGACAAATAAACAGAGGGTGAGACATTATGAGGAAAACTAAAAAAAAAAAAAAAACAACAAGAAATAGAAAGTGAATTTGTCAAAATGCGAAAAGTAGGGCGAGGGAAAGAGAAAGAGAGAGAAAAATACAACAGAACTTAGAAATGGGTTAAAAATGTCTCAAACCGTTCACAAGCTACACGCTATAGACTCACCTGAAATAAGGAATCTATGCATGATTAAGTAGCGAGTTGTATCAAAAGACGCTAAGTGTAGCAACTTCATAAAAATAAGGCATCAGAAATAGCTAAAAAAAACGGCTTGGATGGGGGATCGAACTGAACCTTTCACGCAGGTTAGAGAATAAGTTGACCCAGGATTTTGTAAGTAGAGGTGGGGAAGGATGAGTGTTTCAAACCCTTTAGGATACTACATCTTTCCCTGAGCCAAGGGGAACTAAATGCACGAAAAGTGAGATTGGGAGTGCAAGCCCCGCCCCCCAGAAATGGGCCAAATACTTTTTTTTAGTGATCTTGAAAGCTTACATTTCGAATACATTGGACCAATTACATCCTAACGCACGAAACACAACTTTTCAGCCCAATTATTACAAATTTATCCTATCAGTTCAAAGTAGTTACCTATTTTTGTTCAGTTGGATAGCAAAACCACTCATTCCCTGCATTGCCTTGTTGCTGAAAGTCATATCCATAAAAATTTGTCCATTCCTTCAAGCAAATGTACCAGAAATTTCCAGTCCTTTCCCTTTTGCAGCAGGCAGCCATATGGTTTTCGGTGCTACATAACTCGAGCTACCACTTGGCACAATTCCGAAGAAGTCACCTAAGAAACCAGAACTTGCGGGTTGAGCAGGGACGGGGGGTACAGGAACAGTTGCCGTAGTTGGAATATTAACTCCAAGCTAAAGAGGAAAAATGTTATTGAACACATGTACAACAATGACAGAACTCTAGGATTAACCAACGAGAATTAATGTGACTACAAAAGTAATGCGTTCAATACCATGCTAGTCGTGCCACTTAATTTCTAAAAAACGAAAGGAAAAGTAATTTTTGAAAGAACATGCATACCCATAAAAAGACATTCGTAGAATTTCCCCCTCTCTAATATTGCTTCAAAGACCACCAGGAAAATACAAGCACACAACCTTCTCCCATCCTCAAAGCCTGATACTTCGACTGTTTTTCATAAAAATTAAGATAAATATTTCCTTTTTAATGCAACAAGAAATACTGATTGTGCTAAAAATTTTCGACATTATTAGATTATTTCATTTCACAGCAAACAACAAAAAAAAACCCAAATGGAATAAATAGGCAACATCATAGACGGCCCTACACAACACCTATTTAACAGATACTACAGACTGTTTTCTTGCAAGCAGAATATAATTAGCAGTATGTAATTTGTATATAGAGACCCTAAATTACAAAGAAACAGCATGAGGCCTGTCAACTCAAAAATGAACGTCAGCTTCTTTCAGACAGGGCCATAACAATAAAATTGACTCGAGAAAAAAACAATTTTAGCTTCAAAAATGACAATTAATTTTAGAAAATATATGGTCAGAACTTCTTTTTAAGGGCAATGCAGAAGGAATGGAGGTAGGGAAGGCACATAGCAATTGTGACAGACTTTTACTGTTTCTTAGGTAAATTAATATAGTAAAAACAAAAACAAATTAGGCCATAGAATGGCCTGCAAGTTTACATATTAGAAACGTGAGGGCAAGACAACCAATCTAATTGAATGTTATTCTAGATCGAAGACAGACAGGCTTGATACGAAACACAAGGGTACTTAAAGGTGGTGTTCTTAATGCTGAAGTAAGGATCCCATCCTGCAGTATCCAATCTGAATTCAAACTGAAATTTAGAAAGAATAACTACTTACAAGATAGTTACGCCCTTAGTAGAATTCGAGATTTGAATTTGGGATATATCTTCCATGAGCAGTTATATAAGAAAGACTAGTAGTAGTAGTAGTAGTAGTAGAACAATTTTATTAGAAATAAACATTTCTTAATCAATAGCACAACATAAGCGAAGCTTGCGAGGCTGTGCTAAATTCAAAGAAAATAAAGAGACAATATGGAGAATAAGAAAATATGGAGAATGAGACCATATACCGAAATTAAAAAAAAAAGGATAGTCTAAGATATAGAATATGATAATAAGGCATAAAATCTGATAATCTGCAGCATGTAGATGGAAGGATATCAGGAAAATAGTTTTTGAATGAGCAAGTGATACTTTAGGAAGATAAGTTAGAATAGTAGCAAGAATTATTACCTAGAAAGCTTTAAATTAGGTAGAAGAGAGAAAGATTTTTAATTGACATAATGCCAAAAATTTTGATCAATTATATAAAAGATACATTAATAAACTGGCAGAGGATCTGAAACATAAAGTTACACGAGACAACAATATACCATTGTACGGGATGACAGAAAAAAACAGGAGGTTTTAATTACTAATTAGAAATTACTTAATCCCAGAATGCCATATCAGAGCGTCTCCTCACAGACCGCCTGAGACACCGTCATAGAAGATTCTTTGTAGTTGTATGCTATGCACCAACAAATGAGGCTGACCCCAGTGTTAAGGACCAGTTTTACACAAAACTTCCCACAACTGATTTCTTCTGCCTCTCCCCTAGATATATTGCTTCTTCTTGGGGACTTCAACGCTACCATTAGTGATCCCACAGACACATAGAAAGACGTCATGGGGCGTGTTACCCCAGACGAAACAAACGACAATGGGAATCGTCTTCTTCAGCTTCCGCATCATCTATCAGCTTGTTACCTCCAACACAGTTTTCAAAAAACCTCGAATTTATCAGTATACTTAGTATAGTAACAACAGCACCACAAAGAAAATGATTGATTACATCATCATCTCTTGGCAATGGAGGTCGTCGGTTTCTAATTGCTGCTCATTTTGTGGGGCTGACCTAGGTAATACTGATCGCCGACTAGTTGAAAAAATTTGTCTTGAGCTGAGATTTCACAAGGTCAACAAGCGCATTGCAACGCTAAATCTCCGCAGTCTTGATATTCCTGCGATCAAAGAGCGGTAAGTAGTCGAGATTCAAAACTATTTTGGAAGCCTGTATCAGATTTCGGATGTTGAAGCCATGTGGGACCCGTTTAAGACTGGAATCACCGACGCAGCTAGAACAATCCTTACCAAGCAGTTTCAGGTCAAAAAAGCCTTGGCTGTTACAGGAGCCTGTGGACGTCATTACACTCCGAAGGCAGGTCAGACTGCGGAGAGAAATGAAGACCAATCGACATCTCAATGGCGTCAGGAATAAGCTGACACATAGAGATCTCAAATCGTTTGCTGACCCCAAATCTGATGAGCTACAAGAAGCTGTCACGAGGAAGGACGTTGGAGCAGCGTACAAACTCTTTCGTGACCTCTCGGGCCAGCGTGCTCCACTAATAGAAAATGTACTCTCTGTGGACGGCGTGCTCCTTGAAGACATAGTGTCCAAACTTTCAAGGTGGAATGAAAATTTTTCATCTTTACTTAATACGTCTCTCTCTCTCCATCTGTAGCGACTCCTGTCATCCCCCAACCTATGATTTATAATAGCTTTTTTAATGTTGAAAAAAAGCAGTTCTCAGTGGTAAAAATTCAAAACGATGTGAAGGAATTGAAAAACCGCAAAACTCCTGGCACCTGTGGAATCTCCACGGAGCTGCGTAGAAACGGCGGTGGCACTATCCCCTGATGGCTCCAAATACTATTCAATGTAATACGGGACTAACAGGTCATCCCAAAAGTTTGGCGTGTGGGAGTGATCCTATTACTGTGGAAGAGAAAAGGTCCAAGGAGGGAGTTCAAAAAATATAGAGGGATAACGCTACTCTCGGTACAAGGCAAGCTATTTTCAATGGTTTTGTTGCAGCGATATTTCGCACTCTTCCGATGAAAGCGCAGAGTAGAGCAGGCTGGTTTTATTCCTGACCAATTAATGACAGAGCAGATATTCTCCATAAGATAAATCATGGAGAAGGCGAACGAGTTCCGCCAGCAGGCTTTCATTGCTTATGTCGACTTCAAGGCAGCATTCGACTCAGTTGATCGAGATTTTCTACGGAATATCCTTTCTAATGCTGGCCTCGGTTAATATATATATATATCCGCCTGCTTAGGGCTATGTATCAAGAGACTGAAAGCTGTGTGCAAGTGAATGGAACCCAGAAGTTGAGCTTTGGACTCAAGTACGGGGATAGAGTCGTCACTGATTGTGACTTTGCATATGACATAGTACTAGTCACCAACTCCAAGTCACAGCTCCTCATGGCTGTAAACACGCTTCAAGGTGAAGCAGCTAGGACAGGACTATCCATTAAGTGGAAGAAGTCGAAAGTCATGGCAGTGCAGCCAAAATCAGACCTCGACAGTTTTAATTACTTTTGTCACCGGAAACCAAATCGAAGTGGTTGATCACTTCACTTATCTTGGTTCTATTATAACATCAGGTGGTTGCATCAATCATAAAGTTACTGTCCGCAGGGACAAGCCCTCTGCCGTCTTCGGTAGTCTGAGCCATGTTTGGAAGACGCCAATGATCAAACGAGTCACCAAAATGAAGATTCTTTGAGGGTCAGTCTATTCGATCCTGCTATACGGAGCTGGAACTTGGTCTACAATTGCAGCTGTCCAGCACCGTCTCGACACTCTTCCATCTAAGTGGCTTCGACAATCGAGAATATCTGATGGACAGACTTCGTCAGCAACGATCGCCTACGTAGTATGACTTCCCAGTCACCTTTGTTACACCTGTCTGCCGAGCGGACACTTCATTGGTTTGAACATCCTTTGTGATTGCCTACCAACACCCCGAATCGGGTTCTTTACGACTTTGAACCAACTAGTACTGGCTGGAAGTGTCGAAGAGGAAGACCCAAGTTCTAGTGGAGGGATACTCTTGAGAATATCCTGAACCAAGCTGAAATTTTGCTGTCTGATACAGAGACCCGTAATGCAGATCGCCCCACGTGGAGAAGTCTGACGACGCTTTCAACGCCACCGTGGCAAGAAGATTAAGTAAATAAGTTATTAATAACTGAAACTTTAAAACTGGTCATTTTAATCCAAAATAGTTTTCGGTTTTGGTATTATCTAGATGCCTTTATATAGATAGCAGGACTGTCTGCACATTTAGTACCTGTTATTACTGGATTGTTAAAAAGTTCTTGTTTTTTTTTTTTTTTGTGTAATGCACTATTGGAAAGTTCAAACAAAGAGAGGACGTAGTAAATTTTCAAATAGTCTCAATCAAAGAGAGGAAAGCAGCCTCGCTTAAATAAATCACAAAAGAAAGTGAAGCATTTCGAAAGGACGCTAAACCAAGATAGAAAATAGTAAATAAAAAAATATTGGAATTGAAGGAAATTGTTTATATTATTGTTGGATACGTATTGAGGATTTAGGAATGAAGGATTTATTTAATAGGACTAAGTCAGAGAAAGTAAGGAAAGCATTGAAAAACAAAAGGTTTCAAGTCTGGAAAGTATAGGAAATGAGTTTTGAAATATGGTTGATAGAAAGATAGAAGTACAACATTAAAAATTATAAATTTGATTTTTGATAAAGGGGAACCGCCTATTGACAATCCTTAAACTTTAATTAGTTCTATACATAAAGAAGGTGTTACTGCCAATGCCAGCAGATTAGAGCTGTTATACTGAATTCAAAAGAAATCAAACTGGTTGGAAAGATGATGTATTAAAAGGGGCTGCATAAAAAAAGACAAGTTTTAGATAAGGCTCTAACAGCATAACGGTATTGCTTTTGTAAAAAAAGATGGCACGTGGATTATTTTTTCACGATTAGGTTCATAATTGAGAAGTATCTAAATTGTAAGAACCCATTATTCTGGCGTTGTATAGATTACTAGCAGCACTTTATCCAGCTAATTAAACTACCATCATTATTAGGCATGTCTGATAAGTACATGAAAGCAACTCGTGTTGTGTAAAAATTAGTAGTGCTCTGCTTAAGATAGAAAGCAAGCCTATTTATAGAATTGACATCGAATTAACTGTTAGGTAGGGCTCTGTTTTCCCCATTCATACGGAATATTATTGATAAATTTGTGGTTTAATGCTACTGTCTACATCTAACATTAAATAGAGATTAAGATTGGTTTGACCAAGCAAAGGATAAAGGAAGATAGATCACGGTGTAATTTTCGGCAATCCAGCTGATATAAAAAATTCAGGGCCTCCTTGAATGGTTGCAAATGGGCACGAGAAAAGATTTATCAAGTGCTGGAAATCGAAAAGAGGAGAGAGTAAAATTCCAAATGAAACGAAGTGGAGGAGAAGCTTGCACAATTATGCGGGCTTCAGGCAACTTTGTGCTACGACGAGCTGTTGGTATTATTAGTAGTAGTAATAGATCCTGAAAGATCTTATGACCATTGCCTCATCGACATATCATAAAAAAATAATAAGGATATCAAATAGTTCCTAGCTTACCAATGAATCAAGTCCACCACCAAGGAGGTCAACAGGCGCACTACTAAAGGACGGTGCAGCAGCAAACTGGCGCTGATGGTCTACCTCCAAGATCCATGCTCAGCAAATCACCAATTAGTAAATCTTGGGACGGGATAATTGAGGGTTCACTGCTAGGACTTCCTTCATGGCCGTCAACACCGTTCCTATGAAAATTAATGTCCATCAGACCCACAACGAATAGGCTAATATTATTTATACTGAAATCAAGCACACACAAAAAACAATCCAAAGTAGATTGCATCTCGAAAAAGTAGATTGCATCTCGAATAATTGAATTTGTACTACACCCAGTGTGTCTGGGAGTTAGTTCTTTTGCCAATAATCTTCAAAGTCTACTACCTATTTAATGGAAACTTCCTCTTTACTCAAAAATTATCCGACATCTTTAACCCATAAAATGCCTGTCCAAACAGGTATTCCCAACCCTGAATAATATTTTTTAAGTTAACTTAAATCTCGTGTTGAAACTTAATGACATCTCCACCAACTTTGCTACAACAGGCGAAAGAGAGTTTTCCAAGATCATTTCTACCAAATTTCATTCCTTCCTACCAAAAATTTATGACGGAAAGCTAACTACGAGAAATGACTTTTCTCTCTCCGCCACACACTTTATATTGCTGATTCAGGGACGCGCGTTATATTCAAGGATGGGCGTGTTTCATATTTGGCCAGTGTTGCAGCGAACCAAAGAGAAACATTTAATCAGTACGTCTATTTTTATTTCTCACTCTTCCCTGTCATTATTATTATTATTATTATTACCATTGGACAATATTACTTCTTGTTAGTACGTCTTTCCTGTTAGCAGGATACCTCAAAATGTTACTTTATTTTGTTATTTTTTACTATTTTTTTAAATAAAAGGCCCGACGTCATGTCTGCAATATGAGTAAGCAGCTACTTAACACTCGTCAACTTTCTGTTATTGGCCAATAAATTTTACAGGTTCCAATTTATTGCAAAATCCGTAGCATTCAGGAAAAATATGACTCATTTTGGCTTAAGACTTTATAACTCTGCTATCTAAACCATCGAGTAACTGAAAATCCGTTTGTGCAAACCTCCCTCCCTCTCCTTTCTTAAAAAATCTGGGGAACTTGGTTCTGAGTACTAAGGATTAACGAGAAGCTCATAAATATTTGGTTCCTAATGTTAGTGCATTTACAATTTGGCAAAAATGGCGTTGTGGAATGGATTTTCCTTTTGAAAAAAAAGGAGCAAAGTCTCCCTTTCTTTACTAGTTCTATCTTTTTGCTTGACTTAGCAGGAGCGTCAGATATTATAAAACAAAACTTGGTTCAAAAGGCTATGAATAGTTTTACGCACATCTTGCACGACCCTCCCCCTCCCTATAATCTATCCAGACTCCTAGTCTGGGAGGCGTCCATCTTATTTTAAGATAGAAGTTCAACCGTGGTACATGTATTTTTGCAGGTATTTGAATTCCGCATAAATATGTACTTCTGTATGTTTTTCAAGGTTTTCCAGTCAGTATTTCTCTTTTTCCATCATCACAAGCAACACCGAAACACAATGTATAGATAGTACAATTCAGTTCCATACACAACTTTTTTTGTTTCAACAGAACGCCCAAAAATACCTATCGTACTCAGCCCAAAATAAGTACAAAACCCTTGTTACTAGCCTGCTTGAGAGCCTGGTTTACACTTATGATTCAATTGCATCGTAAAATGAGCTTCAATAAATTTATGATCAATCTTCATAAAGAAAATTACCTTTTGTGAACCAGTTTTGGAGTCTCAATGCGTTACAAAATGAGCTGGTAGGAAATCCAAATCCAAAAGTATGAAGTTCATGCATAGATGGGTATTGAAGAAGTCATCTTGTGAACAAGGTTTATCTTTGTGGAACCAAGTTTCGTACAAAGTAAATATAAGACAAAACTTCAGGATCCTCAAAAAAAATCATAAATAGTCCCCTAGAAGAGTAGACGACTTTTTGTTCAACGTCAACGAATACAAAATTCACTAAGGATAGATCTTGTCAAATTCTGCCAACTGGAGAGCCAGAGTGTAAGGCTCACAACTTTCCCTTGTAAATATTCTCACATTAGAATGGATTGGTGACACAAATACACTACCTAGACACAAGTTAGCTGTTGATGGCTTACCTCACCGGTAGTGACTTCCTGACACCTCCAAGACCCCTACCTTCAACAAACGCAGATGGGGGTTTATGATAAACCGACGCCAAAGAGGAAATATGACAAACAAGCTCATCTAATAAAGTTGGCTCTATGAGATCCGTCTCCTCCGAAATCAGGGGTTTCTCAGCAAGAACAACGTCTCTGGCAGCAGCTGGATCTGTTGATAAAAGACGCCAGTAGATGAAGCCTCGATCACGAAGATCTGGGTTATCTGAATCTTGTGTAGCCAGACTTAACACCTACAAATTAAAAATCAAACATACAAAATGCAAATGCAACTAAATAGCAGACAGTCAAATAGACAAAGTCTGATAACCTTTTCAAAAAAAACAGCGTAAAAAGTCAATTTCCCGACGCAATGAGTATTTCCCTAACGACATATAAAACAGCACAATTGCAAACAGAGAGAGGGGGGGCACCATCCTAACAAAATACAAATCTAAGTGGTTAAAATATATGTTTTGCTTTAGTTTTCATGTAAAAATAACACGACAACAGTAATATTCAGATTTCAGTTGAGGTAATAGCATCATATTTTTTGCTAGAACTATTAAAATTAAATCTACTTTACAAAAGACACATTTTTAAAGTAGTTTTAAAACCTATTGGTAGTAAGCTGTGGCTTCTCCATTAAGCATTTAAACCAATTGAATCCTCAACAACCCTCTTAAACAATGAAAGTCCCTACTTCAGACAAGCTATGCTTTTGGTATAGAGCATTCTACTGAAAACGTCTACCGCTACCAATTAAAATATATATTAACTAGTTAGCAGTTTTAGAAAACTTTTGCTCGATATAAGGTTTTAGTGTTGGCAATAAAACCAACTCATTCTTAGAGAATGAATAAAAATGAAGAATGAAAAAAAATTCATTCTTCAAAAATGAAAAATTCAAAAATTCTTCAAAAATGAAGAATGAATGAATAAGAATGGAGAAGAGAATTAATAAAAATCAAAAAAATTAATAAAAATGAACGAATAAAACCAACTCATTCTATTAAGAATGGAATAAACTAAGAACAAGCTGAGACAGTTTTTTATGCTAAGGATGTTATAATCCGATCTAAAAGCACCTTTTGAGTCTGAGGAATCAGAGAAAAGCCAGGTAGTTGGTATGACCATCTATCATTCGCTCTTTCCCGATTTCCAGACTAAAAACTAATAAAGCAAAAATATATAACAACAAAACTGAATTGTACTTTATGTCTGCGACCCCTCTAAAAGGCTGTATTTTTAATATTTATTTTCCGGTAAATACAATAGCCTTACAATCTTTCCCCACTTCGAAAATTCTTGGAACATGGTCCCAAATAAGCAATGGCGCTATTTCTGTTTTGAGACAGCACAAACAGATGACCAGTTTTTTTTTTTTTTACCTTTTCTGTTTATACTTTTATAATAGCTATTTTGTTCCGTTTCTGTTTGTTTTTTTTTACCTCTTTTTCTTCTGTTCCTGATTTTATCTTAGTGATACAAGAATGAAAGATTCGGGAATTTCAAAGTTAAAGTCAATATAGATTAAAAGTAAGTAAAATGACGGCACTCAGTGTGTCTAATATACCAAATAGTGCTGCTAGATTGTTTCAGCGCAGCAGAATCAGGGCCTAGGATTCAGATGAAAGTAGGTAATCGGAAGAAAAGTAAAGGCACAGTTTAATTCTACTAAAACAACTTGTTTCTTACTGTATATTGTTCAGTCAATTGAGCAGCAAATTTGCACAAACAGTGTCACAAGTGCAGCAAGATGCAAACAAATCACTTATTACAGTATATCCTGGTTCTATTGGTAGAGCCTCTGCATCTGACATCACAGGGGAAAGTAATTAGCACCTTTAACCGGGAGAACTTTTAATTAACTATTTTCATGGAGTTTATGCTGCTAAAAAGCAGTGACTTGCTATGACCACCACACTAACCGATAGATGATAAACACTGATTATTAAATGCAAAGTTTCTGAAATGCTTAGTCAGAGAGGAATGTAAATGTATTGAAGTCTTGTCCAGTAGAGATATATGTTTTTGCTGGCAAATCCTTATTGCATCAATATAACAAGATAGCCAAATATACTTTACTCATGATACTATAACCCTCTCTAAATAAAGTCAATGGAAAACTTTTCAAGGAAAAGCCAAGAGCTGAAAGAGTGGCGTAACTGCTGATTTTCAGGAAGGGTCAAAGTTCTGGAAAATTCTGATTTTTTTCTCATTCAGCAGGATACTGATCTTCGGGTGAACACAGTATTTTTTTTGCCATGCAGCAAAAGAATTAAAACTAGTTATCACTAATCAGTATATTATTTACTGTTCATCTCTCGTAAATACCTTTTATAGACAAGCAAATTCCCGTACAATATTATGCAGAAAAGAGTCGTTTTTAGGATACCCTAGTCGGGAACTTTAATTTTGCTTTTATTTGCTGACAAATTCTCTTTGATCGCTGTGGCAACGATATCACTCAGGGGACTACTTCCTTCTTTCCCCTAGTTACACCACTGAGGTGAAAGAGGTCAAATATTTTAATGGAGGTGCAATTTTCAAAATGGTAGGCTACTGGAAGATGCTTTTAATTTTGTAAGAAATTCTAAAATCAACCATTGTTTTAAGAAAAGCATGACACCATGTTTAGATCAATGGAAACCTTTTGGATTGGATGTTCAAAGCGAAAATTCAAAGCTATCTCTCCGGGTACCCCACGAGAAGATGGAAGCAAAGAAAGCATCATGTTGGCCATCTACAAAGCGTCTCTAAAGGCCAATGTTTGATATGCACAAAGACAAAGTATATGACGCTGGTGCAGCAACAACAAGCCCAGGTCAACTCAAAGACATATATAAGGTCAGAGTGATTCCCTAAAGAAAGCTCTAGATAGAAAGGTAAGGAACACCAAGGAAAATGAAATCTGAGAAAAGAAGAACAGACATAACATCATTCTTTAATCCCTATCGATCAAAACAAGCTGCACCGCGGAAGCTCTGCTGCAAAACACTGTTTAAGGACAAATTGCCACTTTTTGTGTTTCATAAGCCAGATATGAAACAGCTTATTTAAAAACAGCAGGGGCTTGAAAGCATCATCTCAGGGAACTATCCATCGTCATATAAGTGTTGCTGCCAGAAAAAGAAAAGTTATGCAGAAGGCTGCTTTAAGGTCTGCCTCTTAGGCTAGCTCGACTTTTGCCTATTGGTCTGCAAAAAGATCTGCCTTTGTAGGTATCACAACCTTTTACCTCAGGGAGATGAAAAATGGGTAGAAGCTGCAGCAGTGCGTTTCACATTTCAAGAGGCGTGAGCATTTTTATACAGCTATAAAAACATTATAGCTGCAACTTGGATCCTTTCAGCAATCCAAGTTGCATTCAGACAGTTTTTACTGCCAGATACGATGTTCTATGTTGTGACTATTTCTTAGACAAAGCTTAGACAAAACTTGTAGGCTATGAGTAATATCCCGAACTTCATGTTTTGCACATTGTCTTCATTTATCTGTAACACGTGCTCTTGGATTTTGGCCACCTCGAAACTTAGTCAATGATATTCGTGAAGAAGATTGCGTGAAATCCTCTGATGAAGTAGAAGATGGAGAGCCAATTGATGAAAATGGTTCAGACGGAGTCGAAAACTCCAAAAGTGAAGATAAGATTTCTGAAGAATCTGATGAAACTGATACAGTGTCTACGGAAGAGGGTGGCAAAAGTAATGAAGAAGAAGAATGGGGAGCTGGAAGACAGTAAGAAAACGAGGTTGCAGCACAGGCTATCCGAAGACGCGTTGCACTTGCTCAAACATTGATAAAACTGCAAAAATTATACAGAAAACTAAAAGTTTCCACTGTTCAGCGTTGTACCTTTAAAAGAGGTTGCAAAAAGAGTGGCTTTCGTTTTCATATCCCTCTTGACATGAAAGTGCGATAGAATAGCAAATTGGAAATGCTTGAGTCAACAAAAAACCTACGTTTTTTGTTGACTCGATCATTTCCAATGCCTGGAAATCGATTTTTTTTTTGCCTAAAGATAGTTTGAGGAGAAACTTCTAGTTTAACTTTCAGAGTGACGTAGAGCTTTCCAGTACCGTAAGATTTTTCATTTTTCATTTACTTTACATATTTACAGTAGAAAAACTCATATAAATCCTGGGGGGCCAAAAAGTGCATTTTTTATCATATTTACACATTTGAAATATTGGTAGATCTACATTTTCTGAACTGGGGATGTACTTGGCTGAGAAATAAAATTATTCCTCTTGGATTGAGTACGTATAATTAGTTATAGTCAATGGTCTCACTACCAATATTTCTTTGGAAATAGACCACAAAAGCATGCTTACATAATCAAAATTATGTCCAGTAGTATTCTTAAAACAAAAGTTTGAAATGGTAAAAATTTCTATAATAGAACAAGCGTATGGGCTGAAGAAAGTATTTTCTGCTGCAAAGGGATAGAGATTTTTGAAATAAGTTATCAAAAAGGGCAATTATCCTTATATTTGTATCACTTTGAAAACCGGTTTAAGAGAAGCAAATACTTAAAGAAAGTATTCTGCATCAAAGGGTCCTAGTTTCTTTGAAATTCAGAATTTGAGAAATTTAATTCAAATACTTCGTGGGAACGAACTGTAAATAAGGAGCAATGCGGCTCAATAATAACCAAAACTCTAAAAAATGGAATTTTGATATCAAAAGGCATATTATGTTGTTGATTCCAAATATACTTATTATGTTGTTGAATCTAAATATATACGAATCATTAAGTTTGGTGTTACCCATCAAAAGTTAAGAGCCTGAGAAAATTTGCTTGATTTTCGAAAAAGGGGGAAACACCCTCTAAAAGTCAAGGAATCTTAATGAAAATCACACCATCAGATTCAATGTATCCAAGAACTTTATGATAGAAGTTTCATGCTCCTATCTGAAAAAGTGTGGAATTTTTTATATTTTGTCAGAAGAAAGATCACGGATTTGTGTTTATTTGTTTGTTTTGTAGTTTCGTTATTTTTTCCCAGGAGTGATCGCATTGAGCCAATAGACCTAGAATATCGAGAAAGGGCTCATTCGAACAGAATTAAAGGTTCCAGTCACTTTTTAATAGACCAAAAAATTGGTGGGCAACTAGCCCTCCTCCCTCCTCCTCAGAATAGTCAAAAACCTCAGTAACTTTGTCTTTCAGGAAAACATACCCCTCCCCCCAGCCTCTGGGGAAAGGTTTGTAAGTCATGAAGTTCGCCCATTGTGTCCGTATAGTATTTCTTATAGGGAAATATACAGACATTTTTTGGGGATTGGGGGGAGAATTTTCTCCAAGGGGGATTTTCTAAAAGAATAATTTTCCACGGGGAGGGAGGTTCGCGGGGGTAAAGTTTCAAAGGGAAATTTTGTACTGGGGAACTTGCCAGGATCTCTATACAAAATTGTTTTTATTTGTCTTACTTCTTCTTTGCTGGCTCAATTTTATATGAGGAGATATCAAGGGGAATTGTCCGGGGGATACATTTACCCGCGTTGAAATTGTCTAGAATATCTGTCCGTAGGTGGGAGGATTTTCCACGAAAAAAAAATCTCCATGGGAGATTTTTTCCACCAAACAAGTTCTCCAGATGGAATTTTCTGCGGGAGCACCTTTCTACATGGGAGGGGAGATTTGAGGGAAGAATTTTCCACGGAGGTAAATTTTCGTTATGATTCAAAAAACAAAATCAGAAATAGTCTCTTTCAAATGAAAGTGGGCTAAGAAAAAAATTTCTGTCGGAATCGTCAGCAGAAAATTTTCCGGGGGTATTTCTTGCTAGAATAGAATTGTCTGGGGCAATTTTCCTGGCAGGGGGGGGGGATATTTTATGTGGGAAGAGTTTTCCACGGAGAATTTTCGGCATGATTTTAAAAACAACAAGAAATAAGTATTTTTCAAATGAAAGTGGGCTAAGAAAAAATTTTCCATGAAGGGGGTAGCCGGATTTCTTGGCATTACTTAAAAAAGAACAGAAATTAAATTAAAAAACTAAATTTCTTCAACTGAAAGTGAGGAACAACATAAAAAAAAACACAAAATATCATGTATATGCGGGGGTTACCCTGAACTCAATACCTCGCCCTTTACATTCCTTAATGAAATCGTTAACTAATCCTTTTCTTTGATTTATGAAGTGGGAAAATGGCTCTAGAATTTGCAGTAACGACATTTTTTGAAACTTTTTAATAGGCGTGCGATTATTCAAACAGTTATTATTATCAACAACAACAGCATATCATTATTTGTTTTGCTTATTACAATTTTACAGCAAAAAAAAGGAATATCATTTATTTATGATTTTAGCTCTTAGGTACATAATTTTGCTAGCTTTTTTGTGTTGCCAATGAAGCTTTTTTGTGCCCCTAACTGATATTACACACCCTATAATCAGTGAAATTTCTAAAGAAAATTTTTCAATGAGTTAGGGGGAGACTTTGCCAAAATCAATATGAAAATTTTGTTTTAATTTTTTACATTTTAAACATGCAAAGCACCCTTAACCCATGAATCTTTCTTTTATTTTATCTCTCAGACACACTTTCCAGGGATAATTAACCTTAAAGGCTGTTTTAAGCTGTGAAGCAACGAACGTTTTTGAATTGGCGGTACGAAATACCATTTTCCCGTCCATTTTTCTTCTTTCTTACTTTCGTTTAAGATGGTTTACGAACATCAGGATAGGGGAAGGAGCAAAGCATAGTCTGGAAGGAGGAGACTGTCCCCTCGCAAAGCAACTATGGGCTTTGCTTAAACACTAATAACTTTGAGCTAACTGCATAAATTGATGAAGAAAATTATTTTATAATCAAAATATCTCAAATAACTAGTATGCATTCCCAGGAAGTTCGAGGAATATACAAGTATGTTGTAGATGGTGTTGCACCGTTGAGGCTTGCATACCATGCTACATTAGTTTAGCTTGTTTGTTTTTGAGATATACCTATTTTCGAGTGACGATAATTTCAATAACTTATGAAGTGATTGTGTTGCTACAAATATATCTAAAAATGGAAGCAGAAGAAGCTGATGTTAGCCTAAAAAGCATTCTGAAAAGTAAGCGTTTAAAATCCGGACCGCTGGCGCCATCTATTATTGAAATTCTCACCACATACAAACTGTACAAACCTTACGAAGATTTCCCTACTATTCAGCTTAAGCCGAAAAAGGAAAAGAAATGGCGCGGCAAGCGCGCAGGTAGAAGTGTCCGAGAATGCAGAGAGCGCCGTGTACTTTATAACGGTGATCACAGTATTCCAGTAATCAGTATAGCTCGCATTGACAGTGGAACAAAAAAGTCAAAGAATAAGCAATATGAGACATGCTTAGTTACTATAAATTCCTTAGAACCTAAACCAACAGTACCAACATTGAAGCCCTACTACCCCGACGAAGCTTCGAACAGCTCAGATAACCCCCCTCCTGTGCTAAAACCTGTCACTCAAGTGCCAAAACAAATTTCCCAAGCCTAATTCTGTGCAATTCCAGGTCACTGACGAGTATAGTGGACGAGTTAGAACTTGTCTTACGAATCAACTCGACACCATTAGCAATAATTACCGAATGTTGGGATATTACTAGTGAAACAGGCGCTATAAGAGGCTATCTGAACTTCTTCAATACCAGGCGTGACAGAAAAGACACACGACGTGGAGGTGGAGTAGGCATCTATTGCCGTGAAGACTTGCCATGCAGACAACTTAATAACCCTTCAGATTCCTGTCATGAAACAATCTGGCTATGGTGCAGACCGAGAGGGTTACCAAGAACTTACTCGTGTATCATTCTAGCAGCAGTATACTATCCCGAAGGTGCTCGCAACAGACGTGAATTAGTGACATTTCTGCAGCATCAAGTTGACAACTTTCGGAAACAATTCAGTAATCCAGCTTTCATCATAGCTGGAGACTTTAACTTAACCGACAAAAAGTGGATTTCACGTGTGTTGGATCTAAAACAAGTGGTCGATGTTCCCACTCATGAAAGTGGAAGTATACTAGACCTCATACTAACGAATCTTGAGGTGTTTTATGAACCACCGGTTTCCCTCGGACCACTCGCTAAGTCAGACCACAACATTCTCTGGTGGAAACCAAAGAGCAGAAATAATATACCGAAACCAAAAACGGTTAAAATAGTTTATAGACCCCTCAGTGAAAGCTCCATCCAAACATTTGGCAGGTGGATCGCTAACTTTGACTTTGATCCAATTTGTGTTATAACAAATATTGATGAAAAGGTCGAGACATTATACTCGATTCTGCAGCAAATGTACCATGAATTTTTTCCAGTTAAAGAACGCACGATATGTGAGACGGATAAGCCGTGGTTAGATAGTAATATAAAAAAAATGATCAAAGAACGATGTAAACTTCATGCTGCAGGAGACATACTGAATACAAACAAAATAAGAAACAACGTCGTCTCAGCCCTCCGAGCTTCCAAAAAAAATATGTACGGGAAAAAATAGCACAACTCCTCAAGTCATATTCTCATAAGTGACATGACGCAGTAAAACGGCTTAGTGGGAAAAAGAAAGGAAACGAAATACGAATCAATAACCCAGACGGTAGTCTGATAAAAGCCTCGGAAGTCAACGAATTCTTTACTCAGATTTGCACTACCCACCCAACCGTAAGTGATGAACAAATGTGTGACATCATTAACAGCAATAGTTCTGATGAAATCGTAGAGGTGTCAGAAATGGCAGTTCACAATGCAACTGGACTACGTAACAACTGTGCCTCATACCCAGGTGAACTCCCCGTGAAATTACTGAAAGAGTACTCACCTTTCTTAGCCAAGCCTATTGCATCAGTGATAAGCCAATGTTTCTCAGAACAATCATTTCCGAAGATGTGGAAAGCTGCATATGTCCGTGTTATACCAAAAGTCAAGACACCCGAGTCCTGTGACCAACTGAGACCAATATCGATAACTCCTAGCTTAGCAAAAGTAGCAGAGGATTTTATCTACCATTCTTTGTTAGAACAAATTGCTCCTGCGATCGATCCGTACCAATATGGTTGCATACAAGGCAGTAGCACTTCAATATATCTAGTGCGAATGCATCACTTAATCGTCCAGTGGTTGGACACTTCTAATGGTACTGTCGACTTATTTCTGGCGGACTACCGAAAAGCATTCGACCTTATCAAACACAAGACTGCATTAACTAATCTGAAAGAAATGGGAGCTAAAACGCAAATACTACTATTAGTAAGAGAATTTTTACAAGGGAGACTGCAATCAGTTTACCCTTTGTTTACAGAAGATACCTACTCTGAGTGGTCAGAATTAACCTGTGGATGCCCCCAAGGAACGAAATTAGCTGCTCTTTTATTTCTTGCCGTTATCAAGCCTATGGAGCATTTCAAGTTTGTTGATGACTTGTCTGCACTTCTCAAATATATAGTCGAAAATGCAGTGACAAAGCAGCACTATGACCCAACTTTCTTCACAGACTTCATCAACCAGTGCAAGTCGAATAGTCTACAAGTGAATGAACAGAAATCAAAAGTTTTAAGATTTAATCCACTCAAGTGAGATATCACTATCCCAGATTCTCTGTTTCCAATTGTTTCCTCTGCAACAATCCTAGGCGTAACATTTACAAGTGACTACTCGTTTAAGCTGCATGTAGACAATATTGTGCACAAGGGTTACTATTCAATCCAGAGTTTAACAAGTATGCGCAGGTTAGGCTTCTCTGATCGTCAGCTCCTGCTGGCGTATACAACCTACATCAGGCCTTTCCTCGAGTATTGCTATCCTGTTTGGGGTACCCAAACTCAGAACATGGCTTACATGGCAGATGAACTAGAACATGTCCAAAAACGCACTACTAGAATAATACTTGGACCCAGTTTCAGAAGCTACGAAAGTTCCCTTGAGCTCTTGAATTTGCCCACCTTATTCGACCGAAGACATGAGCTAATAATGAAATTTGGGAAATCACTATTAACAAACGAAAAGCACCGATCCATGCTTCCACCATCCGCATCAATCAGCAGACCTACTAGGCATTACAACAAACTAGAACCAGTGAAGTGCCGTACGAACAGATTCGCAAACTCTTTTGTACCATATTTCGTAAGAGCATTTAACAAGTGTTAATTGTAATTTTGTGATTGTAATAGTAGCATAATTTAGCGTTCATTTTTGAGTGCTACGATAGCTATTTCAATGAACGAATACGAATACGAAAGGCTGCATAAGCATAATAGTTCATTTTTAGAAAATTTGAACGGGAAAATGGAGGAAAATTAGAGAATAAAGGATGGTCATAGACAGTTTTTTGCCCTTTTGTTACACCAACTGTTCTTTTTTTACGGAAAAAGTGCTGCAATAGTAAAAAGTTTTCTCAAAAACGTTACCGCCAGAGAAAAGCTCTATCGTGACATGTGAAAACCCTGACGAGAAGTTAATGAGAGGATGAAAGTTAATGTTTTCAGATTGGCGAACCATTCATCTTCTGGACTTAAAAAAATGTGGAGCTGTCAGATATGGCTCAAAAGCATCTTAGCGTACCCACTACTAACGTGTCGAGTGAACTGGTATTTGTGATCGCTGGTTATTTCACGCGAAATCATTAAGGCCGGTTAACATCCAAAACGCTGGAAAAGCACATGTTTTGATTGATAAGCTTTAAGGCTTGAACAAATGATGCTATTAGCTTTTTGATAATAAACCAAAACTTATCGTCAACAAACTTTTTTTTCTTTAAGCTTTAAGCGTTCAAAAAATAGCTGTTTTCTGTTTTTACCAAAAAACAAGATAGAAACAAACACGGATCTTCTGTTTTCGATTGGCCTGTTCTGTTTCTTTTCTGTACAGCCCAAGTCCTGTTAATTTTTTTCTGTTTCTTCAGATAAACAGAACAGTGCCCATGCTTAAATCTCAAAGTGTGTGTCGGGTGTTAACTAAACCCAAAACTGACATTTCTATGCCAGTATAACGACGTAAGTAAAAATAAAGAAAATTAAAATCTCTCAAATTCTATTTGATTTTTCTCTCTTCATTTATTATTTCCCTTTCTTGTTTTTCTAAGTCTCAAATTCTATGATTGCATTTCACTGTTTTACATACGAATGGCAGAAGCATGTAACAGTCGCTTGCTCCCTTCTTTAACTGGTTTAATTAAAAAAAGAGCATTTAAATACTCTTTCTATATCCAATAAAGCTTTATAGTTAGTAAAAAAAAAAAAATCTAAAATGTTAGCCAATCTTTATAATGACACGGAAATAATTAGTTCGATTTTATATATTAGATGTTCACATAGAACATATTCTTGGACAATACAAAATACCATAATACAAATAAAATCCTATCGCAAGAAAACTAATCCGCCAATTTTTTATATAATGAGTCATAGTATCCCAATATTCTTTGAACTCTACTAATGACTACCAGTAACCAATACCAATAACTACCAATAACTTCACCAATTACTACCAAAAAGTTCTAAACAAGCACCAGATATCAAAATAGCTTCAGGACCAGGGTTGGTTGGCCTCCTTCAACTTTCGACTGATGAAAAAGGACTAGATTTCTCAATCTTTGATCGAATACAATGAAATGAGCATACTCCAAAGTTTCTACGACCACAAGGTCGTAGGGAATGAAGAAGGGGCAGCCCCCCCATACTATTCAGATAAAATTCTGGTCATTTGGGGCTTAATATTACTTTTTACTTTCATAATAATAGCACAGACCAGAAATATTCTCGGAAATCAAGAGGAATTAAATATCAATATCTACCTCCAACCTCAAGCTGTTTAAGAACTACTGAGATAGAAACAAGTTTCTATCCCAAAAATCTTTAAACTTTTCAATAGCTACCCAAAAGCGCAAAACAGGCACCAGATATTTATTCTATCGTCTTCTTTTATGAATCAAGTGCACCAGTTTTATCTTCGAAATCATAAAGGTCGAAATCAGAGTCTCTATTTGACGAGTTACACTTTTTTGTTAAATCCGTAAAAAGTCAGAGTCGGAAGTTTAAAATTACCGATCGGAGCAACACTATGTAATTTCGTACTTCGACTTACATTCGATGATTTCACACATTCATCATTATTAAGGAGTAAAAGGTTATTCCATTTTATTTATTTAGATTATAGTTCAATTTATTAAAATGAATTTCGAATCCAAGAGCCTAGACGTAGGTATTTAAAATAAACCCTCCAAAAAATTTCAATTAACGCGTAAATAAAAGAATTCAATCGATTAATTAAAAAAAAGAATGATTCTTCAAATCAAAGGCCCTCATCCTCACAAACTCTAAAAGAATCCTTAATAGGACGAAGAATGTATGTCCATTGTTTTGTAATTGGAAAGGTGTCAGTTAATAAAATCGTGATACCTGTTGAACGAGCTCTTGAGTGTCAGTAGGCCTTTTCAAGAAAAGTTTAACAATTGCTGTCAGAAGTTGTAGCTGGACTTGCGTATTTTCATCTTGGAAGCCTTCCAAGAAACTTTCCAGTAATTCGTCAGCATTGTCAATCCTCTCCGCGCACTCTCCAATAATCCAGATCATAGAGGCTCTATTTACAAAAGAAAGAAAAAATCACTATTTTTTTAAATAAACAGAATATTTTTGTCAAATTACCTTACAAATATCCTAAAAGAAAATAGGAGCTTTAGCAAACCTTAAGTCTACAAAAAGAACCCAAACAACATGAAAGCTTAAAATTATATTAGTTTATGTCATCCAATTTATATATTTTGGGAATGTTAAAGAAATACTGAGAAGAATGGCATATTTTTGTGGAGGGGGAGTAAATGCGCTAGATATTTCTGCCCCCCCCCCTTCCGAGTACTCTTTTCTTGGGAATGAGTCACAACATAGAAAAGAAAAATATGGCAGTTTGCTAACTCTGATAATTTACTCACCTTTGATAAAAAAAACACCTCCCAACAGTACATATTTGTATATTAAATAAATATTTTGCAGTAATTTCGGCTTTTGTAAGCTTTAAATTCAAACAACAATTTTTACACAAGAATTCATATAAATATAAATTAAAAGTGCACAAAAGCAAACAAATGTCCCCCGCCCCAATCTGGAAAAATGTTTTATGGGTTCACTGCCCAAGACATCTGAGATTTTAAACGTTTTACAATAGAGGGGTAAACTTGCTACATAGTTTCGTTTGACATTCAGTACATAACAGAGATCTACCGAACCCTTAATTTTTTTTTTTTCTTGCACGTTTTGAAAAACAGAACATTGCAAATTGGATCAGCCTGAGGACTTTTTAGCACATTCACACACTTCAAGAAAGTGTGCTAGATCCTTCATTTGGTTTTTAATTAAGTAGATGTAGTAGCAGTTGAAGGAATGTGAGTTTTGAATGCATTTAGGGAACGCAATTTTAAAATTTCTGAACACACATATTCAAATATTGAGTTAAAAATAATATGCATATTTTTGTAAAAAAAAAAAAAAAAATTGTTATTTTTTAACAAATTCACACACTTTGAGAAAGTACTATATCCGCCATTTGGTTTTTAGTCAGAAAATGCAGTAGCAGTAGAATCGATTTTACAGTTTTGAACGTTTAGATTTTTAACAAAATCGTCCATTCACAGCTAAATGATGTTTAAGCTGACTTCCCATTTTATTTTGATAACTTTCGAAACAGAAATTAAAAGGAAATTGTTTGTTATAAATACTTATTTCATTGCATAACGAAGAATTGTTAGAAAGCTTATTGTTAGGAATAGCAAAAGAAAGCTCCCATTATTTTTATTTGGCAAACTTTGAGACTAAAGCAACAAGAATAATTTAAGAATGCCTGTGTCACCGAATAGTATGGATTTGCTAGAAAGCTACCTTTAGGATTAATAAAAGAAAGCATCCTGTGTGGGCATAGTATACTTCGATTAAGTTCCTGCCTTCCTTTTCATTTTGACAAATATTGAGGCAAAAATTATTTTGTCAAATCAAAAATTAAGGAGACAGTAACAAAACTTTTATGATTGAGAAAGTCTAAAACTCCTATTGAAAGTTCAGCTATCCCATATCAAAACACATTCTCAACAGAAAAAGCAAGGTTTTGAAGAATTGCAATTATTAGCTTCTGGGTTATATTAGTAAACAAAGGTTAACAGTGATATTTAATAAAGAAAGGAGACAAATTTAAAAACAAGCTCAAGTCCAGATCTAGCATTATTATTGATTTGTTCGTACGTGAAAAATTATTCTCCTTAACCAGGTTGCATTTAGAATACTTTAGTCATTCGGCAAGTTCCGTTAGTTTCAATTTTAAATTATCTGAAAGATGTGGAATGAATCCCTACAACATCTTTGAGATGTGCTTAAATAAGAATACTTGCCCAGAACTGTACTAAAAATACTATCAGCATTGATAGCTGATAACCGAAAAGAATCCATTTTAGAAATCAGTAATATCTGTAGACAGATACCGAAAACAGAATGAAATCCGTTTTCCATTTAAACTAAAATTGTGTTAAAGGATTAATGCACATTCGAAACTTTAACTTTTTTCAAACTTTCAGGGATCAATGCAGTAGGACCAGTAGAGATATGTGCGCTTATAATTCAAGATTGTGAAAAATGTGCATAATATATTGGATTGGGGATAAGGGATAAGGGATGGGGATAGGGATGAATGCAGTAGGACCAGTAGAGATATGTGCGCTTATAATTCAAGATTGTGAAAAATGTGCATAATATATTGGATTGGGGATAAGGGATAAGGGATGGGGATGGGGATAAGGATCAATGCAGTAGGACCAGTAGAGATATGTGCGCTTATAATTCAAGATTGTGAAAAATGTGCATAATATATTGGATTGGGGATAAGGGATGGGATGGGGATAAGGATGAATGCAGTAGGACCAGTAGAGATATGTGCGCTTATAATTCAAGATTGTGAAAAATGTGCATAATATATTGGATTGGGGATAAGGGATGGGATGGGGATAAGGATCAATGCAGTAGGACCAGTAGAGATATGTGCGCTTATAATTCAAGATTGTGAAAAATGTGCATAATATATTGGATTGGGGATAAGGGTCGGGCTGAAATGAAGGAAACCTGAAGAAAGCGAAATGATGACAAAAATAAGAAACTAAAGAAATGATGACAAAAATAACATTGAATTTTTTTGTTCAAGCCGTTCAAAGGCCAAATTAACTACGTCCATGAAATCAAAACAAATGAAAAAGATATACAGCTGATTTTGATTTTAATATAGTATTCTTCTGGCATTAAAAACTTCAAGGATTTTCAAGTACTTATTTATTGAAGCACAGATAATGTATTTAAGTATATTTAGCACGGAGATGGTAAAATTTGTTCTAATAAAAAATCTTTTTAGTAGTTTTGATGGTCAAAACTTTGTTTAATACTTAGTTCTTATTAAGAGAAGAATTATATTTGTTATCTAACGGATCCTAAATAATAAACAAAGTTAAGAGTAAGTCAAGTGCTTCAAAAGTAGTCTTTTTTCATGTAAAGACACCACTTAATTCATGTGTCCTTCGAATGGCTCATTTGTTACTTTTAACCTTGAATGGGTTCACACAAAGATAAAAACAAGTAAACTGACTTACCTGGCCTCGGGTTCATCCAAAGTGTCTAAATTTTCACAAAGAGTGCTAATGATACTTTCATATCTATTCGGGTACTTTCTGAATATGTCTTTAATTACAACTATTGCTTCTTGCACAACGTAGTTTACCTAAAATGAGTGTTTTTCAGCCTGAATTTAGAATTTTTGAACCCACTTTCTTCAATGCATCGAGATGGAATACAGGAAAGGTATACTCCTCTATCAGTGAGGCTTCCGAGTACAATGTCTGGTCTGCTTAGTCCCAGTGCTCATTTAAATATTCGGAGAGCAAGAATCAACACAAACAGAAACTAGATAGACAAAAGATAGTTTCATTCAACAATTAATCTGATAATTAATTTAAATAGTCAATTAGTATATTACCCACACAAAACTCCAGAATTCCCTAGCATTCTCCGCAATTCACAGTTTGGCGATTGGATTCATCACATTTACTTGGAAATTTAATCTAACTTATCTAGGGTATTAATAGAACAATATTACTGTGAATGAGGTAAGAAGTGAGCCCCACCAACCCATCGCCTATTGAACATATAAAATCCAACGAAAGGAGCATCTCAGATCTTCATTTTGACCTTAAGTTAGGTTTACTCTTATACAGGGTTGCAACTGAGATTACGTTCGCAACATTTTTAGTATGTTTTAAATAAATGGTTACTTTTTATGTTGGTTAATTTCTCTCCCCGTTTATATTAATTCCATAAGAATTTTGATTTGTACAAAAGAATACAAAATATATTTCACGTATATCAAACAACAAGTTGCACAAGAAATCGTGTTCAATCCTACAGTCAAGGGCTACAGTGAAGGAAAGATTAAGGTGTTTAGAACGCGTTTTATGGATGAAATCCTAAAAAATTAAATTAATTTGCTCATCTAGAAGAACGTTTCTTTGCAAAATTACAACGTGTAAGAAATGCCCCATTCACAACGATATTTTACTACCAAGAGATAGCTAGCGCTAATTTAAGCCAATCATAACTTTTTCTTAAGTTAGAAAATTCTATGAAAAATGTGATTGGCTCAAATTAACGCTAATTAAATCTCAGCATTATTAAAATCTGATAATAAATGGGCTTTAATCTATTCCTACTGGTTTTTCTAAAAGAATAATCAAGCGAGGAAAATACATCAACAATAAGAGGAAAAGAAGAGGCTCGCGCTGTAGTACAAATCCAGGATATAAGTAGCTAATCTTCTCCATAAAACGCTGTAACCACATTCAATAGGGTTTCAGCGAAACTACAACTACTACTACTAAAACTCACCACAGCACCAAGCCGCCTGAGGCCGACACAGCTCCACACGCTCCACCTCCATCTGAATCTATTTAAAGCCTCCCTCTTTACAGCCTCCTAAGAGGTTCCCACTTCCCTAAGATCTTTCTTTATGACATCCTCCCACCCCAATTATGGACGATTTGCTTTCCTTTCAGCCCTAGACAGTGGCCAAAAAAGAAAATCTTTGGCAATCTGTCATCTTTCATCCGCATAACGTGCCCAAGCCCTCTCAACCTTTCTCTCATTATAACCCTATAAAGCGGGATTAAACCACACTTTTCATACAGCCTAGTGTTTGAAATACGGTCAGTCAGTCGGGTATCCAGAACAATCCGTAGGCAATTTTTCTGGAAAACATCTAGAAAACATTTCCATCCGCTTTTCGGAGCACACATGATTCAGAACCATATTTCACCACTTTCATCACTGTAGCTTCTAATATTCTCTAATATAAGAATATTAGATTCATTTTCCGTTGTTCCTAGCCTAAGTGACTTAGTATTCTAAACATTAATTTTCAAAACCTATTCTAGCACCCTGAACTCTTAAAATCTCTAAAAGTTTATTTATTTGGCTCAAACTTTCATCTAGAGTGCTTAAATCATAAGCATAATCCAAGTCCAGGAAAGTTTTTCCTCCCATTGGATTCTGTGTTCTGCCATTTCCTTTCTTGTGCTCCTTAAGACAAAGTCCATCAAAATGATTCATATAAAGGGTTATAGAATACAACCCTGTTAAACTCCTGATTTAATACGAAACCAGCTGCTAAACTAATTATCATCTTAACTGCAACAGTTTTGTTCTCGTATATAGCAATAACCGCTTTAATGTATTTTTCTAGTATACCATACAAGGATAAGATCTTCACTAAAGCTCTTCTATCAAAAGGATTGAACTTTTGCCCATAATCTGTAAAACTTAGGACTAAAGGTGTTTGATGACTTAAGTACTTCTGAATTATTAGCCCAAGAATGAAAATTTGGTCGGCACATCCTCTACTCCTTCTAAAATCGCGCTATTCTTCTCTTAAAGCTTTGTCTACCGCATCTCTCAGTCTAAAAAGTATCATAATTACTAAGTAATTTGCTACCTACAGAGACTAGGCTAATACTTCGATAATTACCACACTCACTTTTATCACTTTTATTGGTTTAATTAGGGTTTTCCTAAAAATAGCTAGGTACTTCCCCTTTTTCAAAAATAATATTCATAATCTTCATTAACTAATTTCTAACCTCAGAGCCACCATATTTCAGAAACTCATTTACCACACTACCACCACCTGGAGCTTTATTATTTTTTAATCCTTTTAGTACTGTCACTAAATCTTTATTGACGTCCAAGCTGTGACAAGCTTAATCATTTTCCTCAATATCTTTTCCTGCAGCTCTATCTTGGTTTAGCATACTCACAAAGTATTCTACTCATCTCTGTTTAACTCTTTCCTCACTACTTATTGTGGCCCCATTCCTATTTTTAACTAGGACAAGTCCTGATTGACTACTCCCTCTCAATTTATTAACATGCCAGTACAATACTTTACTATTATGCCGTCTAGCTGTATCTTCCAGATCCAAGCCAATTTTATCCATGGCCTCTGTTTCACATGTTCTTTGTTCATATATTTTAATGCTTTCACCACTTTCTTTACATTCCCCTTGTTTTCATATAATCTATCACACAGGTACTATATAAGAATAACTTTCATTAAAGAATAGATGAATAATTGAGTAAACATACTTTATAATATGAAGTGTATTCCCATCACAGATTTGTTAAAAATGCATTTTCGAAGGACAAAACAGGGCACCCAATTCCGATCGTACCAGATTCATTAGCTTAACATTTATTACTTGAAACAATGAACGAATCGCATCCAACAATTTAATGTTGCATTATTACCTCTATGGCGAATAAAATTGAACTCACCTTAGTTTGGATTAGCTCTAATAAGGTGCTCACACACCTTTCAGTGGAGGTTTCGACTTTAATTGCACATCTACAAATGGCACGGACAGCCTTGCGCACGAAATCAACATCAACTTCAGTCGCAAGCTCTTTCAGTTCACTCAGAACCTACAAAAATAAACAAAAAGATCTGATTCGTCAACAGAGAGATCTATCAAATATATTGAACAAAACAAATATTTAAATTAAACATACTGCCTAGTCGATATCGTCCATTTTGAGGAATCTGTACCAATTCTGCGCCGATCTTAGCAGTGAGGTGAAGAACGAGTCTGCAAAGCTGTGTTGGCCTCCAACAGTTTAGTACTGTGATTAGTTATTAATAGCAATAGTATTAAAAGTACTGGACTAGTCAATGTAAATCAATTCTGGCAAAAACATTAAATATTTGAAAAATACAGGGCGCGAGACCAGTGGCGTAATCTAGTCAAAATCTTGGGGGGGGGGAAGTTGGAGCCAATTTTCGTAAATCAAGTGAAAATGACAGCAAAAGTTGATAAATGAGCCATTTAGTACCATACAGGTGAAAATATTATAAAAAAAGAAACTGGCCTGTTTCTGTGGATGCTTGAAATTATGTATGTTTATCTTAGTTTGACGAGATTTTTTGGAGAAACCAAATTTTAGTTAGGGGGGGGGGAGTCTAGGGGAGGCAGTTGATTTGAATAAACTGACCTTGTGTACGGACAATTGTTTATTTTCCCTTTTCTTATTCTGTTGACTGTTGAATCAAAATCAAATTGGTGGAAGTGATGAAAAACTTGAGAGCCACGGCTAATTAGAGTACAGTCAAGACAGATAGTCTCTGTGAGTCAGTTAACTGGGTCTGAGTCCTCTTAGTAGTAACAATTTAGAGCCACAAACAATTATTTTAAGAGGTGAAAGTGCGCTTCCTTGGGAATGACTTTGCGTACATGTGTACCTCCTAGCTCCAGGGGGGAAAGAAAGGAAAACCATGATCTTAGCATCCAATCCTAATTGTTTTAGACTTATAACCAAGGAACAATTTTTTTATGATGATTTACGAGGAAGAAGGATGCCTGTGGGTGACACTCCCGTCATTAACTGCGTAACCTGAATAAAAATCCTTGCGCAGCCAAATCCCCGTACTAGATATTACATTTTTCTTGCTGACGAAATGAAATAGGGGGAATAATTTTTATGTAAATTTTTGAATAATAAGAGAGTAAATAGATTAGAATGAATTTGAAAAATAACTTTTGGGCCAAATTTTTAAGTTTAGGAATAGGTAAACAAATAGATTTTCCTTATTGATATTTTCGGTCGGTTTAATTTCCGAGCGATTCAAGACTTTTGGCTTAAAAACTATTGATTTTTCCTCTTAGTTCATGTTCAGTTTTTACATTCGGAAAACACTTATATAGGTATTCGTTAGCAATCCAAATTCAACGTATTTTAAACATCCAAATTCCCAAATTCCTGGGATTCTCCAAATCCCAAGGTCTTGAGATTTCCCTCTGAGCTTAGAATTCTGAGAAAAGTATGAACACCAATAAAAACAAAAAGAAGTATATAAGGTGTATAATCCTATCATCAAATAACAGACCAAAAAGGAAGGCGTTCATTTGGGGAACTTAAAGCATTTGGATGTAAAGAAGCAAAAGGATGAAGGGCATTTATGGTAAACAGATATTTCAAAGGGATTGAAAAAATTGTTTCTTTATTTTATTGTAATTTTGGTTCCATTGTAGAAAGCGCCTCCTGTGACAGAAGGGTGCCCTAAAAAAAGGCTGACGTTAGACGATGGTAATTGGATTTAAAAACAAATAAATAAAAAGAATAAAAAAGTTAAATCTGAATACTTTTTAGCAGCAAACATTTTGGGATTAAGTTAAAAGGTAAATATTTCACTTTTGTTTGTTTTTAAGCATAGACGGTAAATGAAAAGAACCATTTTAAATATGAAATCACAGCTTACACCAATCTTGACTCATTTAGTTCCGTTATCTTTTGACTTCCGAACTTTTGTGATTGCACACAATTGTAAGATAAGGAAGTATACAGTCTCTTGATTTTGGTTTTCCTTTTTTAGTTTTTTATCTTTTTTTGGTCTTTGTCTCCTTTATTCTTTGTTTTCCAGCTTTTACTGTATTTTAGTAATTTGTTTCCCTAGTTTGTTTGACTGCAGGAGCGAGCGTCTCGCAACTAACCCAACTGTAATCTGGAGATTCATCGGGGGAAAAGTCAAAAGGAGTCGCTTCAGGGCTTTCAAGTGAGAGTGACTGGATCAACTATTTCACCAGCAAATTTTCTCCACCTGATCCAGTGTTAGAAACGGACTATGAATCACTACTAATGGATAGTCTAGTTGATACTGAATCAGATATTTGCTTCATAGTCACGACCTCTGATATTTATAGTGCTATCATTCACCTTCGAAAAAAGTTTTCACGTGGTTATGATCAATTATGTGGTTTTCATTGATACATGCAAGTGATAAGCTGCTGCAGTATCTATATTTACTTTACCCAATCATTTTAATCCTGGTACTGTCCCTGATTCTTTTTGTGTTGGTACATTGATACCTGTTCCAAAAAAAGATAAAGATAGCCAGCAATATTGTTCCTATAGACCAATAACAATTTCTTCTGTTCTATGTAAATTGCTGGAGTTACAATGATTAAGGACGAAAATAAGGCTTGTTCAACTCCGGACAACCAGTTTGGATTTAAGGAAGGCTATAGTGAGGAACACGTGCATTATATACTTGCCAACGTTCTGATGGATATAGAGAATAGTGGCGAGTTTCTCGTCCTTGCGGCTCATGATGTTCCTCGTGCTTTTGATTCTAGTGTGCATTCCCATTTACTGTATAGTGCGCAGCAGCGAGTTCTCAATCGTCCATTTGTGAGGGTATTTAAAAATCTGTACGCGAAATTATGCGTTGTCGTGAAAGTACCTACTCGTCATGGTTACGTAATGAGTAAAGCCGTAATTCGAGTTTGGAAAGGAATCCGCAAGGGTGGGGTAACTTCGCCACCATTGTATAATAATAGTGTAGTTGCACCCTAGAAAAAGGTTAGAATTAGTTTTGTTTTGGACCTTTCCATATTCAATTACGATGAAGACATCCTGAATTTAAGTAGAACTGTATCGTCTGTGGAGGAGAATTTTTCTGTGCTTAGTAGGGAATATGCCGAAATTGGTCTTAACTTTAATGCATCGAAGAGCGATTTCCTTGCTTTCGGCAAATCCGTCGGTGATGTTGGATGCGTACAGTTAGGAAATCAGAGTGTTGTTCAGTTATCTGCTTGTATTAATTATCTCGGTCTCCAGATATGTGATAGTGTAAAAACGACAAGGGTTCTCTTTATCTCTCATCTAAGTGAGAAACTTAGAAAAGCGCAGACGTTTTCTCGTCCGTGTGTACAACGACTTTGCAATGCCTCATATCCTAGCATTGGCTCCATTTTGGAATACGTTTACGGCTACTGATAAAAAGACTATTAGATCCATATATTTTCGTTTCGTGAAATTTCTCTTGTGTATACACCTATGGGCTAGAAACAACAGATTAGTGTTAGGCTACGGGTTAACTGAGCCACAAACCGTGGCTGAGCAGCGTCGTGGTCGCTATTTTTCTAATCTAGGACATACAGCCTCCGTCCTGCTGTGTTAGTGCAAATATTTGAATCTATTCTATGCAGTATATATTTATATTTCTTTGTGAGTGTCTTCTTCTTTTTTTTCTTCTTTTTTTTGTCGTGTCATCTACTCCATATTGAACCCTTGTGCATTTTTTTGGGCAATAAAGATATTGATTGATTGATATTCATTTTTATATTGATGACATGAGTTTTTTTGGGGTTGAATACAAAGTGTGAACATTAATCCAACAAATTGTCAATTTCTTTCGCTATAAGTGGTAGAGTACAGTTTTTCGAGATTTATAAGTCTTGCCTTCGGTAAAAAAAAAAAAAAAAAAAAAAAAAAAAAAAAAAAAAAAAAAAAAAAAAAAAAAAAAAATCGTAAAAAATTATATAACGTTTAATAAAAAACACATTCTACCTTTCTTTTTTAAATAAATAATTGTCTTTAGGAAATATCCTTGTGACTGTATAAAGTTAATAGTGCGCCCAGTGCTTGAATACTAATCCAAGAAAAAATTTTCAAGTGTTTTTATCAAATTTGGTCTACTCAGGCTTAATTTGAGAGATTTCTTTCTATTCTAAGATCCAATCCCGAGCTTATATTAGAATAACAAAATAATCCAGCATAGATCCTTTCAAAAATACTGGTTGAGCTGTGAATACGTAGGTTCGGTTAGTGATTGCTGTCATTCAACATGTTTTAACGATAACCGAATTTTTACAGCCAGTCAAGGATTTGAGAAATCAGCATCTGAACATGAGAAAAACAGGAAAGGTATCAACACGCAAGTCCTTCTTAACGAGCACAAATTCTAAATAAAAGAAAATACGTGAAAACTGAGAAACTAAGGAATTTACAGCTAGTGAAACAAGGAAAAAATTCAAATTATTTCGGCTAAGACCTCCACTCAGATGTCATTGGTGCAAAACCAAAAAAAAAGTAGATTAGAGTCCACAAAACAGAATTTTTGAACTTTCATCAACTTTTTCGTAGTCATTGATTCCACCAAATCCAGGTCTAAAAAAATAGGTTAAGCGCCAAAATTTCAGAAGGTCCCACCATTTTTACACCCTTATACTATTCGACATTAAATAAGCACAAAAAAAACTAATGAAAATGATATTATCAAAGAACCCAGTATAAAAATATTTCGTTCAGACTAGTGGCATTACTTGTTATGCGTTATTCCAGGCTATATTTAGGACGTTCTGTCAGAGGCATATACGCAAGGATTTAGGAAACAAATTCGAAAATTTATAAGCAATTAACAAGCTGTAAGGAGAATATGAGACACTATAAAAAATTATAGATCCTACAAATTACAAAACTATGAAAGGTGGAGACTTGGACCCGTAGGTGAACAAAATATGCAGGTGTAAGGTCTACCGAAGGTACTTATGAATGTAAAGTAAGTTTGTTTTTGTTTTTTAGAGCGCAATTAATTCTTACTCGTTGTTATTTCTTCTTTTTAGATATGAAATTCATGGACGAGGACATGGACTAATACCTTTATGGACAGGATTACAAACAAAAGCAACCTTGCCTCAGGTTCTGTTGACAAAAGAGTGACAAGAAGGGGTGCCAACTTCTTTGTAAGGTTTATAGCGAAATCCGCATCCAGGGACATCATTTCCATCAGTTTCATTAGAACTTTGACTGCCGACAGGACAACCGCGGCATTTGCGTGAGCTAAACGAGGTGTGATTCGCTCACAGATGCTTTGAACAAGAAAAATATTAAATTTCATTTTTCACAAGAATATATACAACCTATATAAACAAAAATCACAAAACACAAAAGAAAACTTATTGAAGGCAATCACAAGAATGGGATACAGAAAAAAACACCCCGCCCATTAAACCTGAAATTAAAAGAATTATGCTATAAGATTTAAGATGGATGAATCGTTTTCCACCAGCCTTTGGATTTAGATAAAAGTTATTTCAAAAGATCTAAGTGCAGGGACGCACTCACGGGGGGGGATAAAGGGGCTCTATCCCCCCCTCAAGAAAAAATTACTTTCTGTTTTCAAATCTTATATAATCAGCTCGGTTTTGCTATCCATTCCTTAGTCCCTACTCAAAACTCGCATTCAAAGAGCTAAAATAAACTTATAAGTAATACCTTAAAATACCGTTTTTCCAAGGTATTTTTAAGGTTTATTGCTGGTTGGCCCAGGGATCACCAGGCACCCCCACCCCATAGTTATTTTCTGATTGCGCCATTGTACGAGTGGTATCCGTTTTTTTCCAAACGTGAAACCATGTCCATGTCTTTGAAGCAAGGTTCATTTTTGCATAGTCCTGGTTGAACGAGGCTGGTAGTCAATTATATTTTATCTGCCTAGTTAGAATAATGTAGAATTTAGGCTGTTTCATCAGTTAGAAGGAAAAGTAGCTATGGTTAATGCTTTATCAGAACTCTTTTTACAGAGATATAATATCTATCCAAAAAGCAATAATTTGCCATATACAGAGCACGAAGTATAAACCTACAAAACCATTATCTAATCTTTTCCTTCAAGTGACAACCTATTAGACGCTTAAATCTTCCACGGAAAGAATCAAGCATTATATGTTGTAGAAATTGCAAATTATAAAAAATTATTCTTTTGTAACGGAAGGACTTAGTTTTAGAGTTTTAATTTTTTAATGGATGTTTCAAAAATTATCAATCAAATATCCTGTTGATAATTCTTTTTTTTATCAAACAGTTCGTGGTAACGAACTGTAGTAAGGAGCGACCCGGCTCAATAGTAAAAGAAACTCAAAGAAACGACATTTTGATGCTAAGATACATCAAAAGACTCGGATTTTCATGCTGATTTTAAATATATAAGTTTCATCAAATTTAGTCATTTTCATCAAAAGTTACGAGCCTGAGAAAATTTGCCTTATTTTGGAAAATAGGGAGAAACACCCCCTAAAAGTGAAAGAATCTTAACGAAAATCACACCATCGCATACAGCGTATCAGAGAACCCTACAGCAAAAAGTTTAAGCTCCCAACTACAAAAATGTGGAATTTCGTATTTTTTGCCAGAAGACAGATCACGGGTGCGTGTTTATTTGTTTTTTGTTTTGTTTTTTTCCAGGGGTCATCGTATCGACCAAGTGTTCCTAGAACGTCGCAAGAGGGCTCATTCTAACGGAATTGAAAAGTTCTAGTGCCCTTTTTAAGTGAACAAAAAATTGGAGGGCACCTAGGCCCCCTCCCACGCTAATTTTTTCCCAAAGTCAATGGATCAAAATTTTGAGATAGCCATTTTGTTCCGCGTAGTCGAAAACCATAATAACTACGTCTTTGGGGATGACTTACTCCCCCACAGTCCCCAGGGGAGGGGCTGCATGTTACAAACTTTGACCAGTGTTTACGTACAGAAATGGTTATTGGGAAGTGTACAGACTTTTTCAGGGGGATTTTTCGGCTTGTGGAGTTGAGGGGAGGGGGATATGTGGGGAGATCTCTCCTTGGAGGAATATGTCATGGGGGAAGAGACATTCAATGAATTTTTCTTATAGAATTGGGACCAAATTTAAGCTTAGTGTAAAGAGCGAGGTATTAAGGAGGGGACAAACCTCCTCATATACATAATAAAAATATAAGAACACAGAAGTTTGTTACGTAAGTTAATTCTTAAGTTACGTATATTTTTCACTAATAAAAACATTCATTAAAAATTAAAAGTTCTATTTGCCTTTTTAAGTAGCCGAAAAATTGGTGGGTAATTAGGCCTCCTCCTCCACCCCTTTTTTCTCAAAATCGTCTGAACAAAACTAAGAGAAAGTTATTTAGCCAAAAAAAATTAATATCCAAATTTCATGTTAATAATTTATCTGCGGAGAGCCAAAATCAAACATGCATAAATTCAAAAACGTTCAGAAATTAAATATAAGAAAAAACTAGTTTTTTTAACTGAAAGTAAGGAGCAACATGACAACTTAAAGCGAACAGAAATTACTACTTGTATGAAAGAACTGTTCCCTTCTCAACGCCCCGCTCTTTACGCTAAAGTTTTTGCTGTTTAATAAAGCAGAATTGAGAGAAAGAGTCAACTTTAGCGTAAAGAGCGGGGCGTTGAGAAGGGAACAGAAGTAGTAATTTCTGTTCGTTTTAAGTTTTAATGTCGCTCCTTAATTTCAGTTGAAAAAACTAGTTTTTTTTATTTATTTAATAAGTCATAGATCTAAAACCATTATAGGGATGTCATTTTTCAACTTTGGTTGTACGCAGCGTCTATCATATTTTACAATGTAAAATACAAAACCAATTAAAGTTTTTCCAGCAAGGTTATGCGAGTACCGTAGGTAAAATATCTTGGAGTTTATCTAGATGAAAATCTATCAATTACGGAGAATTTATTCTTTGAGGTCAACCTGACTCTTATATATAATAATGATAGATGGTAATAGGCTTACCTAAGCTATGGATGTAAGGTGATTGATTTTCTCAAATGATAATTTCGACAATTTCTGATGACAGGCAAAGGTCCTGTGGAAATTATCGTTTAAAAAAATCAATCACCTGACATCCATAGCTTAGGTAAGCTTATTACCATCTATCATTGCTACAATTAAGGAGCGTTCGAACATTCTAAGCAGAAATAGCTAGCAATATCGGTGTAATACATAAGCTAAAGCGTTTCATTTTTCACTGAAAAGTTTTGCGACTTCTTCGCTTTTCTTTATTGAAATCCATATATTCTGCATTGTAAAAGCATTTGGCTTAAAATATTTTCACCTTTAGTAAAGCAGATAAGGGCAATTCAACTAATACTGCTCAATTTCTGACGGTTTGGTCACTAGATGAATCAATTAGGAGGTGTTACAAGAAAATTAATACCAGCTTAGGAAACTAAATACTCTTTTGTATGTTCACCAATCTATATTTCCCCAAATTGGAGTAGCTGGATGTTTTGAAGGATTATTTAACAAAGCATCGTCATTGCAACATCATGTTACATATTCTTGTAGTGATTTAGTTGTCCTCAAGATAATGTCAACCTGATCATCTTTTTCAATTATACACAATACAAAAAAAAATTGATGAATACGGCTGGACACAGTACCAATGTCATCAAAATAAAATATTGCTTACTCCCTCGGACCATCTAGGTCTATTCGCATCTGAAAATTGAGATTTTCTAAGATATATGTTTTGGTTTTTATAAGATTGTAAATATTTACGGCAGATCTACATTTTCGTCAATGTTGCCACGTTGAGTCGAAAAAATAAAAGCAAAAGTAATTAGTTTAATTCGAGGACGGCTTTCGTTTGTAAAATCAAATATTAAAAGTCTGTTGAATCCCAAACGTAACTAGGACCTTTGAAGGAAGGCCACCTCATCGGAAAATACTTACAGCCATTAGATTTTAGCTTATTTTTTGCTGATTTTCGCCCATGTTTCTCATTTTTAAGTTGGAACCTATTATTATCAAAAACTGCATAACAGCATATGGAAGTAATTTTTATTTTAAAAAATTTCCTAATTTTTTAATATATATATGACTAAAAATTTTTCACTTAAACAGTTCAACCAGATTTCATTTTCACTGTCCTTGGTGCTTGATGATTATAGAAGATTTTTAGTCTTTCAAAAGATTAGTAAATCAAAATGTTCTGTCTAGTTATGAGTCTCGAATTTGATAATTAATTAATTCGAAATTATTATTATTATTATTATAGTTACTATTGTCATTAGTTTTTGTTTAGAATTCGTTGAATTAATGTTAACTGAGCTGAGATGCTAATTTGGATTGTTTGAACTTAGAAGAAGAAGAAAATATAAGGTTGTGAGCTTTTTTTTATGCAGGTGTATTTTCAGTTGCGAAAATAAATGTACTTCGGGGCTTTGAAGTGTGCTGGCGTACTTACTTGTACTTGTGCTTGTGGCGGGAATCAGGCGTTTCCACCTCGCCCGGCATCGATGATCTTAGAGACCTTCTTGGACCATGTTGATCGATCTTGTGCCAGCTGCTCTGCAAAGGCGAGCCACTGTGTTGACCATCTGTGACCAAATTTTCTGAAACCCCCTATTGGTTCAAGGTCTGACTTGGCCAGGTTCCACCAGTTCTTCCTCTGTCCTCCTTGGCGTTTCTTCCAGTAGCTAATAGGCTCAACTAGAAGTATTTGGCGAGGCAGGTACTCTGGCAGTTTCCGCAATACATGGCCCAACCATTTCAAACGACGTTCTTTAATAGTGAGCACAACATCCCTCTGAATATTGCACATTCGACGTATATTCACGTTGGAGATACGGTCACGTAGCTGTACTCTGAGAATTCTTCGTAGACAAGTATGCTCAAACACCTGAAGTGTATTCTCTTGTTGTAGTTTTGCCGACCATGTTTCGCACCCGTAAAGGAGAACGGTGCGGACTAGTGCCATGTAAATTCGAACTTTCGTTTGGACACTGATTTCACGGCGATTCCATAAGGGTTTCCGAAGGGAGGCAAAGACTGTCTGCGCTTTCTGTATTCTCTGTTGGATATCAGCGTCGGAAGATCCGTCAGTACAAAGCTGGGAGCCTAGGTATGTGAAACAGTTGACTTTTTCCAGCTGAACTTGGTTGATAGTTAGTGGGAATGGTCCTGTGTCGTGGTTAATAGCCATGAATTTCGTTTTCTCTGTGCTGACTTTCAAGCCGATCAGATCTGCCCAGGCCACAACGCTGTCAAGCATGTTTTGGGCTTCTACAGGGTCTGACAGGAGGCCAACATCATCCGCATAATCGAGGTCAGTCAGCGAGAGATTCTGTCCAACCTGCGCTCCTGGATAAGACGATAGAGCATTTTCAAGCACCCAATCGATGCAATAATTGAACAGAGTCGGAGAGAGGACACATCCTTGTTTTACTCCGAACTCAACCAGAAATTCTTCGGTTTCTTCGCCATAGATTCTAACTCGGCTCACTGAAGTGTGCTGGCGTGGTTTGAGGTGACCATGACGTATGTTTCTTTGGTTTTTAATTTTTACTTTCTTATTACCAGGAACAACCCCTTAAAAAAGCAGTAGCTTTAGGGGTTTTACAAAAGTTTTGTATTTTCTTTTTTGAGCATTAATGGAGATATTTCTCGCTAACGAAAAAATACATTAAATTAGATGCACTTTTCACGGGATTCAGACTATTTCTCCTAAAACTCAAGTATGCCAACTATCATGTTTAGTTTGAAATACTTAAATACAAAAACATTAATATAACAAGTAGGCACATGCATTCATATCAACTTTCAAGGTTGGACATTTAAAGAGATCAGACGTCTTATACATAGCTATAAGTGTTTCATAGAAGTAAGATTATACTTGAACTTTTGGATTTTTCTTTTCCATACCAGAACCATACAATTTAACAAAATTATAAAGCTATTATTGTAATTATTTAAACAAATACGCCTGATTTACGGTGTAAACGCAAACAAAAGAGCTCAGATTCTTAAACTGCTTAAGTTACCCTTTATCTACTACATTTGACAGCAAAAAAAAAATATTTTGTTCAAAACAAATAACGGACCAGGCCGTTTTCGATGCCTACCACGAGTTCTCAACTGGCAGCATACGTGTTCTGGATTACACGACAAGCTAGTTGAGGACATACGCAAAACAGTTATTGGAAATTGCAGAAACTTGTAAAATCCTTGCCGACCGCATTTTACATCATAGCCAAAACAGGCCAAGAGATGACCGTAGAAATAGAACCTAAAAATAGAAATTTCTACTACCCTTTTGAAGGACCTAAAGTTATCGGAGGGCAACCTGTCCACCTTCTTTGCCCTTTTTCGTTCGGACACTTTGGTTGTAAGATCACTCCGAAAACCAAAAAGTTCAGAATCTGTCCTTGGAGAGGGACATGCAGCCTCTGCAGCCACAAGGGTAACAGCCGTAAGATAAGCAATTGACCCGTTCTTCACTGAAATAACTTAGTAGGACATATGGGTATATTCAAATAGCTAAAACAAGAACGCATAGAATATAATCTGTGCGATTTAATGTAGATTGTAAGTAAAAATTGGTTCTGTGATCTCTGCAGCCTGCATCCCTCCTCAACACCAGCTTTTTAGCAAAAAGGTAGGCATATTGCACCATGTTTAAAACAGGGTCATGCGAGAATTCTCAATATCATAAAAAGTCCTGACTAGGTATAAAACAAGCCAAATCATGATTCAGAACAAAGTAAAATTAGTTATACTAGAAAATGACAAACACAAAAACAAATGTACTATCTCGATAATCAGGGTAAATATCAGTATATTTACCCTGTAAATTAATGTATAATCAGGGTAAATATGAGCTAAGTTCAAGCTGTGGACTGACTTGATATGAGCTGTCCTGACTTTTCGCAAAATTGGCAAGTCATGAATCAAAGTAAAAACGAGCCGAGTCGAAACCTGATTGAAAAACGAGCAGTGTTTAGACTTGGTGCAAAAGCGATCCAAAAGTCCGATGGGCACATAGCTTAGGTCAAATAGACCTTTATATAAATTTGGGACTTCAATTTTTTTTTTTTTTTTATCAAGGCCTTAGCAGGCTTCTAAGATTAAAAATTCGGGTATAAAAACTTTTTTCGCATGCCTAGCCAATAGTCTGTGCTGCGCAGGATACCAATCTCCTGATTCGATGCCTTCGGTCGAGAGTGCAATGCGTGATTGGGGGCAACATCCGACATCCCGTTTTTTTTCCTCAGATTTCTATAGGTACCCATTTAGAGCTGGGTTGACTCCGGCTGAGCTTATAGAGTCACACCATTGACTCCGTCTTAAATCAAATAAGCAGCAACGCCAGGACTCAAACCACTGACCTCTGGGTTTCAAGTCCGGAGCACTAACCATTCGGCCAGGAGGACTCAAAATTTGAATATCCTTAAAATGTATTCTTTAAAGCCAGCTAGCGCGCCTAGGCTGTAAAGGTCATTAATATTTTTTATGAAAAGTTTTTTTCGGAAGTAGAACCCTGAGCATAAAATTCCAATTGAGTCTCAGCAGTTTCAAGATGTATTTCACTTTCTGAGCAACCTTCCACAGAGAATACCAATATCAGACAACTGGCCTAAAGCAAATCAAGTCAAAAACATTCCAATTTCCAAATTTTGTCTATCATGCTTTAGTCTACGACTATTTCCCTTGGCAAACTGGGTGTATCTTCACACTTGAATCTCCTTATGATTGTACTGTATGATTGTAGACCTCCTCCACCCCCACCCCTCCAATAACGGCCAAAACTCACCTCATCGTTTCTTGATCAAAACTACTACTTTTACTACTATTAACAACTCACCACAGCACCAAGCCACCTGAGGCCAACAAAGCTACCTCCTCCATCTCAATCTATTCAGAGCCTCCCTCTTTACATCCTCCCAAGAAGTTCCCTTTCCTTTAGATCTTTCTTTATGACATCTTCCCACCCCAAACAGCGACGACCTGCTTTCCGTTTAGCCCTAGACGGATACCCGAAAGGGACAATCTTCGGCAATCTGTCATCCTTCATCCGCAGAGCGTGCCCTAAACATCTCAATCTTTCTTTCATTATAGCCGTAGAAAGCAGGATTGAAACACACTTTTCATACAGCCTATTGTTGGAAATACGATTAGTCAGCCGGGTACCCAGAACAATCCTTAGCCCATTTCTCTGGAAAACATCTAGTAAATCATCATCCGCGTTTCGGAGCGCCCATTCTTCACAGCAATATTTTACCACTGTCATCATCGTAACTTCCAATATTCTAATCTTGGTTTTAGATTAGAATATTGCTCCCACCTCCCACCTCCTTTACTAATTTTACTACCAATGTAAGTGAAGCTGCCTACCTGACCAATCTTTTCGTTACCCAACGTCATCTTTTCATCTTCAATTATTTCAAGCCTTAGTGACTTATTCTTCTTAACATTAATTTTCGAAGCTATTCTAGCACCCTGAACTCGCAAAACCTCTGAATGTTCATTCATTTTGCTCTCACTTTCATCTAGGAAGCTTAGATCATCAACATAATCTAAGTCCAGGAGAGTTTTTCCTCCCCATTTGATTCCGTGGTCTCCCATTGCATTTACTATACTCCTTAAGACAAAGTAAATCAAAATGATCCATATAAAGGGGGATAGAGCACAACCCTGCTTAACTCCTGATTTAATACAAAACCAGCTGTTAACCTCATTTCCTATCTTAACCGCAGCAGTATTATTCTCGTACAGAGCACTAATCGCTTTCATGTATTTGTCTAGTATACCATATAAGGATAAGACCTTTGCTAAAGCTCTCCTATCAACAGAATCAAAAGCTTGCTCATAATCTAAAAACAAGAGCTAAAAGCTCATATGGCACTTGTGACGAGGTCGGAAGAGCCAAGAGCCAAGAACTCATATGGTATGAGCTCTAGCAAAATTCTAAGAATCAATAGATTGCTTTAAAAGGAAAATCAGAGGCTTAATACCGGTAGGTATTTAAAATAAAAGCTCTGAGTCACGGAGTCCTTCTAAATATCAAAATTCATTAAGATCCGATCACCCATTCGTAAGATATCTCGTTTTTCACGTTTTCCAAGATTTCCAGTTTCCCCCTCCAACTCCCATCAATGTCACCGGATCTGGCCGGGATTTGAAATGAGAGCTCTAAAGAACAAGATCCTTCTAGACATTAAATTTTATTAACATCTGGTAACCCGGTCGTAAGTTACAAATACCTCATTTTTTCTAATTTTTCAAAATTACTCCCCCCCCCCAACTCCACCAAAGAGATCGGATCCGGTCCGTTTATGTCAGTCACCTATCTTGGACTTGTTCTTATTCTTTCCACCAAGTTTCATCCTGATCTCTCCGCTTTAAACGTTTTACAAGATTCCCCCCCCCCCCCTATTGACACTGGATCCGGTCGGGACTTAGAGATCTGAGTTTCGAGGTCCTTCTAAATATGAAATTTCATTAAGATACGATCACTCTTTCGTAAGTTAAAAATACCTCATTTTTTCTATCTTTTTAGAATTAACCCTCCCTCCAACTCCCCCAAAGAGAGCATATCCGTTCCGGTTATGTCACTCCCGTATTTAGGAATAGTGCTTATTTTTCTTACCAAGTTTCATCCTGATCCCTCCACTCTAAGCGTTTTCCAATATTTTAGCCCCCCCCCCCAACTTCTCCTTCACCGCATCCGGTCGGGATTTAAAACAAGGCCTCTGAGACATGATATCCTTCCAAACATCAAATTTCATTAAGATCCGTTCACTCCTTCGTAAGTTAAAAATACCTCTTTTTTCCAATTTTTCAGAAATAACCCTCCCCCTCCCCCAACTCCCCCGAAGAGAGCAGATCCGTTCCGGTTATGTCAATCACGTATCTAGGACTTACGATTATTTTTACCACCAAGTTTCATCCTAATCCCTCCACTCTAAGCGTTTTCCAAGATTTTAGGCTCCCCCCACCAACCCCCCCCCCCCCCCAATGTCACCAGATCTGGTCGGGATTTAAAATAAGAGCTCTGAGACACGATATGATTCCAAACATCAAATTTCATTAAGATCCGATCACTCCTTCGTAAGTTAAAAATACCTCATTTTTGCTAATTTTTCAGAATTAACCCTCCCCTCCCCAACTCCCCCGAAGAGAGCGGATCCATTCCAGTTATGTCAATCACGTATCTAGGACTCGTTCTTATTTTTCCCATGAAGTTTCATCCCGATCCCTCCACTCTAAGCGTTTTCCAAGATTTTAGGTGCCCCCCCTCAATTCCTCCCAATGTCAGCGGATCCAGTCGGGATTTATAATAAGAGCTCTGAGGCATGATATTCTTCCAAACTTCAAATTTCATTAAGATCCGATCAATCCTTCGTAAGTTAAAAATACCTCATTTATTCTAATTTTTCAGAATTAAACCTCCCCCCCCCAACTCCTCCAAACAGAGCAGATTCATTCCGGTTATGTCAATCACGTATCTAGGACTTCTGCTTATTTTTCCCACCAAGTTTCATCCCGATCCCTCCACTCTAATCGTTTTCCAAGATTTTATGTTCCCCCCTTCCAACTCTCCCCAATGTTACCAGATCTGGTCGGAATTTAAAATAAGAGCTCTGAGACACAATATCCTTCCAAACATCAAATTTCATTAAGATCCCATCCCCTGTTCGTAAGTTGAAAACACTTCATTTTTTCTGTTTTTCCAAATTAATCGGCCCCTCACTCCCCCCCCCCCACCCCAGATCGTCAAATTGGGAAAACGACTATTTCTAATTTAATCTGGTCCAGTCCCTGATACGCCTGTAAAACTTCATCGTCCTAGCTTACCTGGAAGTGCCTAAAGTAGCAAAACCGGGACAGACAGACCGACAGACAGACAGACTGACAGAATTTGCGATCGCTATATGTACCTTGGTTAATACCAAGTGCCATAAAAACTGGGGACCAAAGGTGTTTGACAACTAAGGCAGTTCTCAATTATTAGCCAAGAGTAAAAATTTGGTCGACATATCTTCTACCTTTTATAAAACAGCACTGTTCTTCTCTTAAAACTTTGTCTACATCATCTCTCAGTCCATGAAGTATCATATTACTAAGTAATTTGCTACCTACAGAGACCAGACTAATGCCTCGATAATTCCAATAATAGGATTTTTGTTTTGGCGTAAAAGCTTGTCTTCGCCAAAGATAATCGCAATTATTTAATTTACATCTTATAATGAAATGACACTGCTTAAGGGTACCTAGTTTCAATTATAGAATGAGATTAAACATTTCGGTGCACCATACGCTGCAACATCGAAAACCCCGTTTAAGGTTCAAGTTACCTCTGAGCTTCTCTTTCATCTTTTGGTGTATATGTAGCAATAGCATCTAAAATGAATAGTTGGCCCCACTCAGTGCATTCGTTTAGAGCAGTGAGAAGTTTATTGATGATTTGGGTGTTCATCTCAACCAATGGCGCACCAGTGCTGCTCGCCTCATTGATCTCGGATATAGGAGCCACTGCATTTGCAACAACCTGTAAAAACATACATTTTTACAAATATCAAATTAACCTGAGGGAAGACAAATTGCTACTGCAGCACAATTTCAAGACCTTTTCTGATATCTGTATGCAGGTTATCAAAAGGGTGTAACAGCAATATCTCAAGAACAGTTTAGTGTGTGAAGTTGAAAGTAACAGGCTTTGTTGTGGAGGAGGTTGAACAAACATAAAGAAAATATTTACATCATAATGCTACTGCTTCTACTCATACTACTGCTACTATTACTATTATTACTACTTCTATTACTACTACTGCCACCAAAGCTTGGGCTGCTAAAATTAATTATACTGCTACTAGAGCAGTAGAATTAATTGCAAAACAATATGAGCATGCTGGTTGTCAAAAGGCCGCATCAGCAATATCTCAGAAACGACTGTGGGTAATAAGTTGAATTTTCAGGGCATGTTAAGCTGGATGCTAAAAAGGATTAGAGAGTAATGTCTCCCTTCGCTCTTTTTATATATCCCTACCCCACAACAGCGATAAAAGTTTTGATATAGGGATATTGTTCAAAACAGTCAAAAGACTGAATAGCTATGATTCTGGGGATACTATGACCCCTCATAGCCCTCGGAAAAAGGATTGTAAATTGTATAATTTGCTGATTGTTTACCAATTAAATTTACCCGTGGGAAATAGGGGAATGTTTGATCCTGGTTGTCTCCATGAAAGCTAAGGGTATTAAGGTTAAACGTCAGTAAATGTCGAGAGAGGATGCCAAGCTACATCAAAAGTCAGTATGTGCATCCTAGTGACCAAGAAGGTGTATCTAGAATATCTTAGGAATGGCTAAGGATATTAACTAGGAACCTTGGGACCCAATACTACTGCTACTACATTTCATATTTCGACTTTAACTGTCACTACTTGTGACTGCAACTGTGACTACTTAAAACTTCGACTACTTGTGACTGCTGCTGTGACTACTTGTGACTGCAACTGTAATTGCAACTACCTGTGACTGCATTACTTGTGACTGCAATTGTGACTACTTTTACCTGCTACTCCGAGTACTCCTGACTGTGACTACTTGCGACTATGACTATTTGTGACATGTGACTACTTGCAACTGCGACTACTTGTGATCACAACTATTTTGACAATGACTTCTTATGACCGCAATTAAGATTAAACGTGATTGTGATTTGCAGGAATCTTTCCAACTTCTACAAATCTGTCTCTACTCTAACCTCGCTAGGGGGTAGTTACCACTTTAGCCTTCTCCTATCTCCGCTGGCTAAACTTAAACAGCTATTTTCTATTACTGAAACTGTTTGTAAGACCTCTTATTTACTCGTGACTCCTGACCTCTTGTTGACTCAGATCATTTTTGGCTCTTGGGTTATTACTGAAAATTGGTCGATTGTGAATCAAACAAATGACGTTGACTGCAAGGCTTTGTCCCTCCAAATCTGTTTGATCGGTAATTATATGGGCCTCAAATGTTTTGAAATGGGCCCTCAATTTTTTTGAGGCCAATTTTCCCGAAAGAAAAAATCCAAAAGTAAAAAAATTCCTGATAAGCCTTATGCTAAGAGACTTTTGAAAAACTTATAAGCAAAATTGATTTTTTATGCAAGGTCGTATTACTAAGGTTGAGAGTCCATGGAAGTTCGCCCAGCTTTCGAGCGAGTTTCCCTGCCTGGGATGTTATGTGAATAATTTTAAATATTTATAGTCAAAGAATTAAAGAACTGGAACTTGAATATAAAGAAAATAAATGAGAAAAGCAGCTTCTGATTATTGTAATAGTAAAGTTAAAGGTCTTTATTTTAACAAACCCAAGCAATGGTACAGATAAATTAAAAATATATCTGGAATAAGTCCTTCTGAAGTTAATTTTTATCTTCCTGAACCCCCTGATAAGTCAATAATTTGTACTTGTACTTTGCTTCCATCGTTCAAAGTCTCCCCTTTCACTAGGTCTAGTCTGACTGTTCCTTCCAATATCTTCTTCTCCCTAATTTTGGCCTCTGATGTTACAAAAAAATTCTAAATCCAAGAAAATCAAGAACTTGCCCTATGGACATTCCAACTGCCTTAATTAAAGCCTTTTCAGACAAAATTGCTGAATCTTTATCGAATATTTTCAAACCCATCACAAAATTTGGTAAATCATCAAGTTGTTAGAAACAAGATTTTATAACACCTGTCCTAAGAAAATCTACATTTTGCCAACGTACGGTCCATTACACTCACCTCATTTTTTCCAACTTTATGAAGGTTTCCTCTGTGACAGGCTTAAAGTTGAAATTTGCCCATGACGTATGATAGTTTGATAATTTATGGAAAACTTCAGCTACCCATTACCTCATGCACTTAGTACATACTGTCGATATCAACATTTAGAAACCAAATGCTTGATTATCCCATGTATTAGTAGATTTTCGAAAAGCTTTTGGCCTGGTTTACCACACCACCTTACTTTGTTTACTACTGGTTAGCTTTGAACTTGATCCTCTCTTAGTAAATATATTATTAGATCATTTCTTTCAAATAGATCTCAAGCTGTAAAATAGGAAAAGATCTTCTATAACCCCTTCCCTGTTTACTGTGGAGTTTCTCAAGGAAAATATCGGGACTACTCTCATTTCTAGTTATGATTATTGATGTTGGTAAGGAATTATCCCAAGAGTGAAAATGTGTGGATGACTAGCCGATCCTTGAAGTTTGTCAGAGGAGTATTAAAAGTGACCACCTTGAAATCCTAACCCACGTCCTGGATGAAGCTAAGAATTTAAATATGAAACTCAACTCCACTAAATCAAATATAATGACGATAAACCTCTTAAAATCCACTCCTTTTTTTCCTCTACCCAGAATCTTAGTGAAACATGTTTAACTCCATGGTGTCACAATTTCAAAAAATCTTAAGCGGGACATGCATGTTTCAAATATTGCTAAACGGGCAAATGTTTTACTATCATTTTTAAAACTTAAAAAAAATGTACTTCCCTAAAACGTATTCTCTCCGTGTTTATTCATCATTTTTCAGGCTTTGGAGTATGGATTGGCCTTGGAGTATTCATTGGAGTATGAATTTCCGGTCTGGCATTCGCAACTTTCAAGTGAACTTAGCGGCAAAATTGATTCGGTTCAAAAGCGCTCATTCGCGATCATCTTCAGAGAGAGAGTAAAATTTCATACTCCTTCCACCTTAAATGTGCAGGCAATACGAGTTTTAAAAAAGGGGAGAATAAATCCCTTGCGTTTTGACAAATCCACAATTTCCAATCCCTTACTGAGGTCGTCTTCCCCGAATTTTACGACCCCATTAGATCCTGACTCCCCAGCTTGGCCTCCTTGGTAATCTCGACGTATCAGAGAGGCAGTCCATCACAGAGAAATCTAATGGGTCGAAACAATTGACTTATAAAAAAAATTGTTCCACAATATCGTAGAGAGACAACCATTTCTAAATGCTGATGCATAGAGAGATAGCAGATCTTTACGGACCAATTCTAGATCTTTTACTCATTCTCTTATTTTAGTCCCCCCCCCCCAAACACACGCACTAATTTGGATCCCTTCTTATTTTGTTTTTCTGTAAATAAACCTACCTCACTTCAAGCCAGAAACTCAGGATATCTTTCAAGCTTGGGTTTGAAGAAAATTTAAAATTTTATTTTATTTTCACTCAGCGAGCATCGATAAGTATCCTCATTGTGCCCCCTGTGTAAGGGGCATTCCCCTTACTCAATTTTAGGGGGCTTTTAATCCAGAAGTCCAGTTGCTCTTTCTTAGAATATTATTTAATCCCTACTTTTAATATTTTAACTTTTAATTTAAGCTTTTTTATTCCTTATTTTTATCTTTTTTAAGAGTGTTATCCTCAGTCTTGGGTATACGGACATTTTATCATTTTGAAAGTCATAAGCCTGATTTTTCTAGTCCTGCAAGATACTCCTCTCCCCTTCCGAATCCATTTCAAGCGGTTTTAAAGGACCGTTCCTTTGACTGCCTTTCAGAAGCTTTTTAAGATGGGACTCCTAGTCAGCTTTCCTAATACCTTATATTTAACCTTATATATAACTTTTCACATTTCTGTTTTAATTTCAGCTCTTTCTTATGGAAGTGGTAGTTGTATAAAGTTTGGAGCGCTTATTTTATTGGAAATTAAGATCTCTTACTTCTTCTAAAAATTCAAAAGTGACAAGGCAACTAGCCCCTCCCCTCAAAACCTCTTTTCTCCAAACGCATTCGATTGATATTTGGAGATAGCCCTTTCGTTTAAAAGAGTCCAAAGAACATATAACAATGCCACTATTCGAGGTGGCATATATGGTTTTTATGGCACTTGGTATCTACCAAGTGACATATAGCGATTGCAAATTCTGTCGGTCGGTCAGTCGGTCTCTCTGTCTATCTGTCCTGGTTTTGCTACTTTAAGCACTTTTAGGTAAGCTAGGACGATGAAATTTATCAGGCGTATCAGGAATCAGACAAGATTAAACTAGAAACTGTCGTTTCCCCGATTTGACCATCTTGGGAGGAGTGGGGGGAAGGTTAAATTGGAAAAATTAGGAAAAAATGAGGTATTTGTAACTTACAAACGGGTGATCGGATCTTAATGAAATTTGATGTTTGGAAGGATATCGTGTCTCAGAGCTCTTATTTTAAATCTTGAACAGATCCGGTGATACTGGGGGTAGTTGGGGGGAATCTAAAATCTTGGAAAACGTTTAGTGGTGGGATCGGGATGAAACCTGATGGTAAAAATAAGCACAAGTCATAGAAACGTGATTGAGACAACCAAAGCGGATCCGATCTGTTTGGGGGAGTTGGGGGGGGGGTGGAGGAATAGAAAAAAATTAGGCATTTTTAACTTATGAAAAGGTGATAGGATCTTAATGAAATTTCGTTTTTAGAAGGATATCATGTCTCACAGCTGTTATTTTAAATTCCGACTGGATCCAGTGACATATGGGGGAGCTGGGGAGGGGAGCCCAAAATCTTGAAAAACGCTTAGAGTGGAGTCATCGGGATGAAAATTGGTGGGAAAAATAATCAGAAGTCCTAGATATATGATTGACATAACCGGAAAGGATCCACTCTATTTGGGTAAATTGGGGAGGGGGGTAATTCTGAAAAAATAGAAAAATAGGTATTTTTAACTTACGAAGCAGCGGTCAGATGAAAATGAAATTTGACATGTAGAAGGTACTCATGTCTCAGAGTCCTTATTTGAAATCCTGACCAGATTTGTTGACATTGGGGGGGGGGGTTGAGGGGGAGACCGGAAATATTGGAAAACGTTTAGAGTGGAGAAATCGGCATGAAACTTGGGAGGTAGAATAAACAAATGCCGTAGATACGCTATTGACGTAACCGTACCTGATTCACTCTCCTTGGGGGAGTTAGGAGGTTGGGCTCAGTGCTTTGGCGAGTTTGGTGCTTCTGGACGTGCTAGGACGGTGAAAATTGGTAAGCCTATCAGGGAGCTGCGCACATTGACTTGATAAGGTTGTTTTACCCGATTTGATCATCTGGGGGGGGGGGGGGCTGAAGAAAGAGTAAAATTAGAAAAAATGAGGTATTTCTAACTTAAAAGCGGTTTATCAGATCTTAATGAATTTTATATTTAGAAGGGCCTCGTGACTCAGAGCTCTTATTTTAAATCCCGACCGGCATTAAGGCTCTGAGTTTCCTTTTAAATCAATCTAGTGATTCTTGGAATTTTGCTAGAGCTCATACCATATGAGCTCTTGGCTCTTCCGGCTTCGTCACAAGTGCTATATGAGCTCTTAGCTCTTGCTATGGAAGTGTTAATTGTATAAAATTGTCATGAGGCTCATCTGATGGGGAATTCAAAAATTTAGTTTTATGCTGGAATTCAAATTTGATCAGAGGGTAGCCAGTCCTCTTTTCACCCATTTACCCAAATGGATCCAATCAAAATTTTGATAATGCTATTCTGCTTCAAATGGTTCAAAGGCTATGGCTCTAGAGTTATGCCCCCCCCTGACCCTGGGTCAAGGGCTTTAAGTTATGCTAGCTGCCTCTCTTTAACCTCTAAAATCTTATGGAAGGGATAGTCTTACAAACTTTGGAGGAGGTTTATTTGATTCAAAGTTCAATATTTTAGTTTCTTATCTAAGAGTCAAAAGTGAGGGGAGGACAACCAGCCTCTCCCATCCCTTGCAGACTTCTCCCTTAAAGGAGCCCGTCCAAAATTGTGAGATAACCATTAAGTTCAAATTAGTCTAAAGATAAAATAATTATGTCTCAAATATCCAAACCCTCCCAACACCTGGACTCCCAACTCCCAACTTGGCACATAAATAATAGTACTTTTTTTCAGGAGAATACCACAATTATAAATATTGTTGCCTAATTTCTTTTTTCAAATTCCGACACTAAAGAAAAGGTTTGATTTCAAAAAGTTCAGACTGTTTTTTGTTTGTATTGTTTTCTCTTTTAACAATACAACACATCAATCGGCGCAATCTTTGCAATAGCAAAAAAGGAGAAACACAGATTACCTAGAAATAGACTCGCTAGCTTTTGAGCAGAAATTGTTCGCCCAGGTAGAGTGGTTCCCTGAATATACGCTACAAGACTTTGATTAAAGTCAGTCGTTTGCGCTGCGCTCTTGAAGGAGCATGTACATTGTGTGTCATCAGGGCTGCCAAATTTTTTTTAAGGAGTGTGTCATATTTTTTTCCGAAAATGTGCTTTTTGTGTCATCTCAGATTCCAATGTGTCACAAAATGTGCCATATTTTTTTGCAACAAGTGGCATCATATTTAATTGTTAAATCTTTATTTAGAGTTTTGAATATGTAATCTTTTCCAAATCAGTCCAAAAAGGAGTAAATCTAACCTTATCCTATTATCTTGGGATCACGACCTTTTTGTGACGTCATGAAAGAAATAGAAACATTCAATTAAATTAATGTTACACACTATGAATTTGTGTCTGGGCGGCCAACGAGGCAAGTTTACATTTATAAAAGTTCTAGGGACAATCAATTCCGACAGCAAATTGAAAATAGGCTTTTCGTATCACGTCGTAATCGTAATCGGCTCTGTACGTAATTGATTTTATTGGCTAAGCTTTTTATTAATTCAATATGTAAGCCATTCAACCAGCTTCAATCTAGTATTTTTGTCATATTTTTTGGTGCCTTTTTAGGCCAGATGGATTATTCTGAAGGAAAGACATCTCTGGAAATTTGTAATCTTGTTCGAGGTTGGATACCCCTCCTGTACTCCTAGAAATGGGAGTTGCTGCTTATGCATACAGCTCTGGTAAACTGCATGCTGTTTAATTTTTACTATTAAGTACGTACCAGTTGGCTACATCAAATACTCATTAAAAAAGTATTCAGCGTGCATTTTGATTTAAAATTTCCGCCTATGGCTGTTTTTTTCGCGTGGTTTAAATTTTAAATACTGTAATGGCATCTGTCCTGTATTCTGCACTGTTTGTGTACTACAGCCACCGTTAGGCAGCGCTATTCCCTTCCATTAATTTGTAGCTTTTCTGGAGGTAGAAAATTGAAATTTTACTTTTCTTTTATTACAATTTAAAAATCAAGACTAGGATGACAAAAATATGTCATTTTTTATTGAAAAATGTGTCATTTTTGTCGATTGTGTCATTTTTTTATTGAAAAATGTGTCATTTTCGTCGATTGTGTCATCATTTCGTCTGAATGTGTCATTGTGTCACGCAACATCAAATTGTGTCATTTTGACACAAAATGTGTCAATTTGGCAGCCATGTGTGTCATTGTATGCTACTGAAAGACAAAGATAGTTGAACTCTACAATGGAATTTAGGCTGAAAACATTTGAAGGGACTTTGGACATAGACCAATCAAAGACTAACTTTAAAGTTAGTCTTTACGACAGTTGATTAGGCGGTGCTATTGAAGGAACAAGTAGATTTTTGCTGTAGAAGCTATTGAAAGACCAAGGCAACTTGAACTGTACAATGCAGTTGGGCCCGACAACATATGCAGAGGATTTGGACATGGACAAATCAAAGACTGACTTTAAAGTAAGTCTTTGATTTAAGTCAGCTGTTTACGCGGCGCTATTGAAGGAACAAGCAAGCAGATTTTAGCTGTAGATGCTACTGAAAGACAAAAGTAGTTGAACTGTACAATGGAGTTGAGCCCGGAAACATATGAAGACGATTTGGACATAAATACACTGTTCAATCAGCTTTTATCATAAATTATTGGTTAATAGCCAACCCCCAATGGAATATACTGAATGACACGCCAACTTAATTAAATGGTTAATTAACCATTTAAAACTGTGTGTTTCTTGGTGGCCTTCAACTTGATTTAAATTACCGGAATGGTCAACTAAAATATCTTGGGGGCTTATAAAATCACTTTGGTTGCAATTTTTGACTCTTTTTATTGGCTTAAATAAATATGAGTCAACTGTTGTGGCTGTTCCATTTTCGCCTTCATTTAGTGGCTTATCAGCTAAGCCAAAATAGTTGATTTGCATTTATTTATTACCGATAGGAAATGTCCAATTTAGTCTCTCTTTTTTCTCTTATATAAAATATAATCACCTTGGTGCTATTAGAATAAGGAAACAAGTTTGTTAAAGATTATTATTTTACTTTGAAAAAAAGAAATCATCATAATAATTTTAAAAAAGAAAAAAAAAAGATGCCAACAGCACCCGGTGTTCCCAGGCGGTCACCCATCCAAATACTGACCGGGCCCGACGTTGTGTGACTTCCAGGATCTGATCTACAGGCTAAAGCATATCCCGGGAAGGTATTTTAAAGTACTCACCTCCACTCCTTCTCCCTCTAGAGAGCCTTGAAATTTGCCTACATGACAGGTCTATACCTATTGAAATTTTGACAAAACAACATTTTACCTTAATTTTCAGTTACCTGTTGCTTTTTCTCTGCCTTTAGTTCTGAAAATGCAATTCCTGTTATTTGAGTAGAATTCTTAGCCATATCAATGTTTTTTTTTTTTTTCAAAATTTAGTAAATGTATTTGAATATCTTTAAAACCTTATAAATTGGGATTGAGCAGTTTTACTTTTACGGAGGGGGAATACCTTTAATGACGTCACCGTCATAACAAAAATGACGACAACTAACTTTAGTTTTTTTGTAGTTTTTGCCTTTTTTTAGTTTTTTCAGTTTTTTTTTTAGTTTTTTATTGGTTTTTACCTTTATTTTAGCTTATTTTTCAGTTTTTTCCTTTTTTTTAGTTTTTTTTAGTTTTTAGTTTTTTTAGTTTTTTACCTTTTTTTAGTTTTTTTAGTTTTTTTAGTTTTTTAGCTTTTTTATTTTTTTTATTAGTTTTTAGTTTTTTTTGTAGTTTTTGCCTTTTTTTTAGTTTTTTTAGTTTTTTAGCTTTTTTATTAGTTTTTAGTTTTTTTTGTAGTTTTTGCCTTTTTTTAGTTTTTTTAGTTTTTTAGCTTTTTTATTTTTTTTATTAGTTTTTAGTTTTTTTTGTAGTTTTTGCCTTTTTTTAGTTTTTTCAGTTTTGACGTCACCTGATCCAGTTTTTTCAGGTGACGTCACCTGATCCACGATCCACAGATCCACAGACAACTTATTTTTATATATATAGATAGTTTTTTTTTTTACTTAAGTCCTGGTCGTCATTTATACTCCCTGTGTCCCGGTGCTTTGTTGATTGCTAATCGAACATTCCTTTTGTCCTGGTCGCTTTCTCTTTGAGTGTCGTCATTTATTTTTTTCTTTTTTAGTTCTTTTAGTTTTTACCTTTTTTAGTTTTTTTTAGTTTTTTAGATGAAAATTTTTTTTAGTTTTTTCCTTTTTTTCTTTTTAGTTTTTTATTGGTTTTTACCTTTATTTTAGCTTATTTTTCAGTTTTTTCCTTTTTTTTTAGTTTTTTTTTATTTTTTATTTTTTTTAGTTTTTTACCTTTTTTTAGTTTTTTTAGTTTTTTTAGTTTTTTAGCTTTTTTACTTTTTTTATTAGTTTTTAGTTTTTTTTTGTAGTTTTTGCCTTTTTTTAGTTTTTTCAGTTTTTTTTTTAGTTTTTTATTGGTTTTTACCTTTATTTTAGCTTATTTTTCAGTTTTTTCCTTTTTTTTTAGTTTTTTTTAGTTTTTAGTTTTTTTAGTTTTTTACCTTTTTTTTAGTTTTTTTAGTTTTTTTAGTTTTTTAGCTTTTTTATTTTTTTTATTAGTTTTTAGTTTTTTTTGTAGTTTTTGCCTTTTTTTAGTTTTTTTAGTTTTTTAGCTTTTTTATTAGTTTTTAGTTTTTTTTGTAGTTTTTGCCTTTTTTTAGTTTTTTTAGTTTTTTAGCTTTTTTATTTTTTTTATTAGTTTTTAGTTTTTTTTGTAGTTTTTGCCTTTTTTTAGTTTTTTCAGTTTTGACATCACCTGATCCAGTTTTTTCAGGTGACGTCACCTGATCCATCCACAGACAGACAGACAACTTATTTTTATATATATAGATATATATATATATATATATATATATAAATATATATATATTTATATCTATATATTATTTATATATAATATTATAAATGGAATATTATATATATACTAGCTGTTGGGGTGGCTTCGGGCCCCACCCCAACACCTAGTTGTTGGAGGTGCTTCGCGCCCCTCAGGCCCCCCCGCGTGCGTAAGCCGTTACGTGCCATATTAGTTACGCGCCATTGTAGTTGTGTCCCTGTGTACCACCTATGAATATAGATAAATTTATATATGTGTTTTGAACTACGTAAAACTTGCGAATATATAACATTCTTGGCTTTCCCATTGTCTTTGCATATACAAAGCCTTATGTACTAATAATGACGTCATATGCAAACGCTCTTTTTACAAACAAACATGCATACACACAACTCGTTTTTATATAGATAGATAGATAGATAGATACAATACAAATTAACTGCGTAAAACTTGCAAATATATAGCATTCTTCCCTGTCCAATTGTCGCAGCATATAAATAGATTCAGGTTTACTGACCCTCGAACATGCAACGCACAATTGTCCAAGGGAAAAACAATCAGTATTAAGATCTATACCATATTTTTCTAATGATTGACCTTGAGCTTGTTGATGGTGATCGCAAATGCTAATCGAATTGGGAATTGCAATCTTTTAAATTGAAAAGGCAGATCCGTTGGAATCATGGGAATGCGAGGAATAAGAACAGCCTCACCCTCAAAAGGCCCTTTCAAGATTTTGGCCTCTATTACGTTTGCCATTGTTTTTTTTCGGCAAGTCGCGTGCCATTGCAAAGCTTTGGTGGGTTGATATTTCTTAACAGTATTATTGGTACGCCTATTTTTAGTTGTAGCACGTGTGGTGGAAACCCTGAAAGATCCACGGAATTTAAAAATTCAGATGGATAATTAACCGCCTCATTTGGTTCCAAAACTGTGTCGACTGACTTTTAAAGGACTGCCTGGTCTCGATTCTTGGTCAAAAAAATATTGTTGATTTCGTGGACGTCTATATTTTTGGTTGCAAGAATCGCTCTTTCACTTAGCCATTTATTATTTTTATAATTGTTTAGAATATTCGGAAATACTTTTTATATCAATTCATTTTTGGACGTCACTAAATTACAGAATTCAGCAGGTAGTTGTATACGTCCTGAAATTGAGTCTACTGGGAGCTTTCCGTTTCCAATTGCCAGCAATTGATCTAAAAATGTTTGACCAGAGTCATCGTTTTGCAATCGGACACGCATATTTGTAGTTAATTTTAATGTTTTTACGTGTGCCCATAAATTAGAATTTTTGAGGCAAGCATTCATTTCGTCTGCAGGGGTTGATCTAGGTATTATAGGTAATGTTTGCCTGAAATCTCCCGCAAGCAATATTAATGTGCTGCCAAAGGGTTTCGAATTCCCTCGCGAATCTTTCAAACATTGATCCAGAGCCTCGAGCGATTTTTGTGTGCCATTGTGCACTCGTCCCAAATAATAAGTTTGCATTGCTGCAATACTTTACCCATCCCAGATGATTTGGAAATATTGCACGTGGGAGTTTCTGTAGAATACAAATTCAGAGGCAATTTCAAAGCGGAATGAGCAGTTCTTCCACCAGGCAGCAACGTTGCGACTATTCCAGACGACGCAATTGCCAACGCTATAAAATTTTTTGATCGAATTGTTGTCAGAATCAGTTTTATCACAAACGTTTTACCAGTACCTCCTGGCGCATCCAAAAAGAAAATTTCTCCAATGTTGTTATCGACACAATGCATTATCAAATCATAAATGTCTATGTTCCGACGTTAACTTGGAAATGTTATTTTGTACATACGACAATAGATCACTCGTACTGTAACTTTGTTCACGATTCAATTATACACATGTCGAAACAGCAGCGGTACGATTAGGTGAAGGCATTCCCAAATCCTGAAGAAGTTTGTTTGCCATACATACGCACAAATTTTCTATAATAACTAAAGTGTAGTTATAAATTTCTGATGTAAAATCAAAAGTCATATCTGACGTCCCTAACCGTTTTCGATGGAGTGTATCTTCGGACATTTTTTATTTATATTTTTCCCATAACTCTGTAGGAGCTGATGGAGAGCAAGTTGTTAGTCCACCCATCAGAAGCCCATTTTCTGTCACTTTTTGTTCCTTTTTATTAAAAGGGCTACATTGATATTGCTATTGGATAAAAAATAAACCTGAAGCGTTGCTCGGGGACACCAACAGCATTGACTTTGAAAGACTGGTTGACTGTCTTCCAATGTAGACTTTTCGAGCTTCTGTCTACAAAAACGTATTTTGCGTTTTTTTGCGTTTTTTCCAGAAGAAAAATCACCATGCGTGTCTATTTGCTATTGTTTTTTTCTGCTCAGGTGTGTTGCTGTTTTTTGATCCCAGTCATGATATGGTCCTAGAAGACCAAGAGAGGGCTAAGAAAAACAGAAATTGAAAGCTCTGGTGCTCTTTTGAGTGACCAAAAAGATTATGCCACAATAGCCATTGATTGATGATCCTAAAATAGTCAATTTCTTATCTTAATGCCTAATATAGCTAGGTTGATTCGTTTTGTTTTCCGTGAAATTGTGTTTTGTCATATGTAACTGAGCACCTGCTATCATGAAGTATGGATGATTTGTCATTGTAAATCACATGCCTAAAATAGCGCATTTCAAGGCACAAATTGTTTCATAGCTTTTCACATAAATATAGAACAGAGTCTTTGTGTGGAGAGAGGGGATGTAGGAATATAATATTTTATCTCCTTCATTTAGACTAGTACTGAATAAAGGTGCTTTGGGGGGATCGTTACCATTTTATAACTGAAAAATATTTCTAGCCTTTGTTTTAATACTTAATTTAACTAAACTGATTGCTTCATAATGCATTGATGTGTAATTGCGTATTAGCTGTTATGAAGGAGTGGCAGATGGTCATTGTATAGGTGAGGGTGGGGGTAAATGCTTCAAAGAGTAAATTTTAATGGCCAAAATTTTTAACTCTGATCAAGCCTTCAGGTAAATATAGAATCAATTTTAGGAAATCCTTTGAATGAATTGCGAATTTTCCATGAGAATATTCTCCGCAGGAGGGAATTTTTTAGGAGAGAAATTTTCCAGGGAAAACTTTTGACGGGGGGAGAAATTTCCCGGTATGATTTGAAAACTACCAGAAATTAAATAAAAAACAAGTTTCTCAACTTAAAGGAATAAGCAACCGTATATGATTCCGTATATGAAAAGGGTGCCCCCCTCCTCTACCTGTCACTCTTTGTGCTGAAGTTTGCCATGTTCGTTTTGCCGTAAAGTAGTTGGATGTCACACACCTTTTGTAAACGGGCAATCAGATCCCCACGTTTGAGTGCCGCATGATATTAAAACTACAATCTTTAAGTGTATTTTTTGGCCAACAATGAATAAAAATACAGCTTAGGTCTTCTTTGACAAAGTTGTATGAAGGAGAGTCGAGAAGACACTCCATTAGGTAAATAGATGAAGTGCTAGAAAGACTTCAACGCTTAAAGAGAAGCAAAGATAAAAACTTGATAAATCTGATTATCCCTGTAGGCCACACAAAACAGTAGTGCGCTTGTCCCTGGCTAAAACTTCTGTTGAATGCTAATCAGCATTACAATTAGGATATCTTGTCATTCGTGTTTGCCAAATTCCGTTAATTAGCAAAAGAGAAGAATTGATTAATTCCATACACTGTTATTCGATAAAATTCCCATAAATTGCAGATGGAAAAAAGTAATCAAAGTATTCTTTAAAAAAAAAGAAGACATAACGGCGCTAAAGCTGTAGGTTTTACCCGCTTATTGCTAGAGTCTTTTTCTACATTCTATATTTCTTTATTAACATAAAAGGTTGACGAACTTCTGAGATCTGTGGTAATTAAATTTTCTACGCAAGGCTTGATGAAAAACATATCACGCCTATATCCTGCGTTAAAAATTCTTATTAAGCTATTTGACATATTTCAATTTTAGCATCTTCAGTCAAGTTTTGACAATGGAATTAAAAATATGCTCATTTTTTCTATTAATCAAATATGTTGCTTGTGTTGTCGTGTCTGTCTTTCCAGGGGTTCCGTTAGTTCCAACCGAAATATTAGAAGTTGGCAAACAAACTATTACTGTTGGAATTGTTGGTGAATCTAATATTGCTCGGAATGAAAAACCGGTAAGTTCTAGTTTGAGCAAATAGGTACAGTTGTTGCTTATCTCTTAATACTAAATCCAGCTGTAGGAATTCAGAATGAGTTGTGCTTAGGGTTGCCATTTTCAAAAATCGTGTTACCAAGTGGCGCGTAACCCACTTGGCGTAAGAGCGTAACATGTGGGGTAAAGTTTTTCATGTGTGACACGAAGAGCTCTTGCGTGGCGGAACAAGAACTGCTCTCACATGAACAGCAGATGGTAGAAAATGGGTTGTATAACCTTTTACTTAACTGGGATTTGCTGTTCAATCCTCTAATAGTCAGTACGCTCAATTAGTTTGTCTGATGGGCTTTTCCGTAGCTCCTGTTTGTTTCCCGGGATACCTAAAAAGTTCTCTTGGGTGCGCGTATTGTTTTGTTGTTTTTTTGTTTGTTTTTTTCATTCTACTTGCGTTTTGAATCCTAAATATATTTTTATGCTTGTTATTGTCCCTTAAAATTTATATGACTATAATTGTTCAGTAATTGTAATTACCGCTGACAAAATATCAAAAATTGTATGTTCAACATTTTCGTTCGTAAAACAAAAACCATTTCCATTATTGTCACGTCTAAAGGTCGTAACTGACATGTTTGCAGTTCTGAGATGATTGTCATAAGCTGTTTCCTACGTAGCTTTCAAAGAGATGATCAGCAAGGTAAAGTATATTCAACCACAATTTGATCATTGTGACCTGCATTGCCCTGTTGATCTTCGCTCTTTGAAAACAGCATTACATAAGATTTCTAG
>NC_088874.1:16859253-16976753 GCF_032884065.1 Artemia franciscana
ATGACGTCAGTCGACAGACAGACACACAAACAAACAACTTATCTATATATATAAAAATAAGTTGTCTGTGGATGTGTCTGTCAGGTGACGTCATGTTTGTGTGTTGACTGACGTCATGAACTTAGTTGTCGTCATTTTTGTTATGACGGTGACGTCATTAAAGATATTTAAGACATACGTTCACGTAGAAATCTATTAATGTTTAACTTTAAAATGACTGATGAACTTACAATGGCAACAGCCGAAGAAGATGCTCAAAGAGTCTATGCATAAAAACTTGCTACTGGTAGAGAAAGTCAGAAAAGAGAGCGTGCCGAGGAATCAAAAGAACAGCAAGGAAACAGGCTTGAGGCTGATAGAGAAAGAAAGAACAGAAAGCGTGCCGAGGAACTACCAGAGTAACGCGAAAGCAGACTTGCTGCTAAAAGAGAAAATGAAAAAAGAAGGTGTGCCGAGGAAGTACCAGAGCACCATGAAACCAGACTTGCTGCTAAAAGAGAAAGTGAAAAAAGAAGGCGTGCCGAGGAATCACAAGAACAGCAAGAAATCAGGCTTACTGCTGATAGAGAAAGTAAGAAAAGAAAGCGTGCCGAGGAATCAGAGCAACCTGAAAGTTATCGCCTGGCATTCAGGTACAGCCCAGCCGATGATTATAGCTTGAGTAGATGTGTTCAAATCGGGACTATGTCTAAAATTTGTCCCTATTGCAAGGCCTTGAAATTCAATGGTGAAACAATGGAAATGTGTTGCGCCTCAGGAAAAGTTAAACTTCCTCTATTGCTGCACCACCAGAGCCATTGAAGACTTTCCTTACTGGAACTACGTCAGAATCTAAGCGTTTTTTGTCACAAATCAGAAAATATAACTCATGTTTCCAAATGACGTCGTTTGAGCCCAAATCGAAAATCCAGATCAATTATGTCTACTTTCAAAGTAAAAGGGCAAATTTATCATAGAGCAGGGTCCCTTCTACCATTCTCAGGCGAGAATCATAAATTTTTACAATTGTACATCATCAGTGATAGAAATTCTGAATTGAATGCACGTTGCGAAATTTCTCCCAACGTTGAAAGGACAATCGTTTCCCAATTGCAACATCTTTTCCACGAAAATAATAATTTAGTGCGTCTGTTCAAAACAGCCATCGGTTTGATGCTACTGATACGCATAAAATTGTTATTTCCGCTGACAAAACGCCTCCTGGCCAACATGTGCGTAGATACAATGCTCCAACTATCGACGAAGTGGCAATCGTTATGGTCGGTGATCAGTTTTTACCTCGAGATATTATTCTTCATAGCGAAACGCTCAGTTGTTAAGAATTGCTGAAACTCATCGATGCTACGATGCCCTACAATATCCTATCATTTTTGGGATGGAGCCGACGGCTATCACTTTAATATTAAATTGATGAATCCAGCCACTAACAAAGAAATGAATAAGAATGCAGTGCAATGTATTATTATTCCTATAGACTAATGATTCGGCAGGATGAAGAAAATTATATTTTAAAATGCCGTGAATTGTTTCACCAATTCGTCGTTGATATGTATGCTAAAATTGAATCAGAACGTTTACTATATATCCGCCTGAATCAGACCAAGCTCCGCTCTGAACAATACATTCATTTGCGAGATGCAGTTATAAATGACGGTAATACCACAAACGCTGGAAGATTAACAATTTTACCTGCGTCATATGCTGGCAGTCCCCGTCATATGCATGAATATGCTCAAGATGCTATTGCGTATGGTCGTCCAGATTTATTCATTACATTTACGTCTCTATGGTCGTCCAGATTTATTTATTACATTTATATGTAATCAAACTTGGGACGAGATACTGCAGCTTTTACTTCAAGGACAATCGGCGGTTCATAGACATGACATTACGGCCCGTGTCTTCCGGCAAAAGTTGAAATCACTGATAAACTACATAGTAAAACTTGAAGTGTTTGGGTCAGTGTGATGCTGGATGTACTCAGTGGAATGGCAAAAACGAGGTTTGCCACACGCACATATACTAATCTGGCTACATAAAAAAATTACTTCAAACGAAATTGATGATGTGATTTCCGCTGAAATACCTGATGAAAATGTCGATAAGGGGTTACATGATATTATTGTAAAAAATATGATACATGGACCTTGCGGTGCACTGAACGAAAATTCACCATGCATGGCCAAAAGGAAGGTACACAAAGCAATATCCTCGACTTTTAGTATCCAACACAATTACTGGCAATGATGGTTACCCCACAATATAGAAGAAGATCTACTGAAGATGGCGGTAAAACAGCAATAATAAAGAAGCGTAACGGTACCACCATCGAAGTAGATAACCAGTGGGTTGTTCCATATTCCCCATTATTATCAAAAACATTTAGTGCACACATAAACGTTGAATACTGTAACTCCGTAAAGGCAATCAAATACATATGTAAATACGTCAACAAAGGCAGTGACATGACAGTTTTTGGCTTGCAGCCCGAAATCAAAGATATTGACGAAATCGTACAATATCAGGCTGGAAGATACATAAGCAGTAATGAAGCTGTTTGGCGAATTCTTTCATTTCCGATACATGAACGTAGGTCCAGCTGTTGTTCACTTAGCGGTACATTTACAGAATGGTCAACGTGTTTATTTCTCGGAAACTAACGTGCAACAAAGAGCCCTGAATCCACCGGATACAAAGTTAACCGCTTTCTTTTCGCTTTGCAAAAATGATTCTTTTGCAAAAAAACTGTTGTATACTGAAGTGCCTTCGTATTACACGTGGAATGCTAAAAATAAATCAATCGAACATCGAAAACAGGCTAAGTCAGTCGACGACCAACCTACCATCTTCAAAGATACCACGATAGGAAGACTCTACACCATTCATCCCAATCAACATGAATGCTTCTTTCTCGCCTGTTTTTGGTGAATGTACCCGGTTCGAAGTCCTTTGAGTATTTGAGAACTGTAAACGGTACTATACATGACACTTACCGTAGTGCATGCCAAGCTCTGAATTTATTGGAGAATGACCAACACTGGGATAACTGCATCAATGACGCGTGCGAAACGTCAACCCCAAGTCAAATTCGTGCATTGTTTGGCATCATTTTAACAACTTGCTCTCCATCAGCTCCTACAGAGTTATGGGAAAAATATAAGTCAAAAATGTCCGAAGATATACTCCATCGAAAACAGTTAGAGACGTCAGATATGACTTTTGATTTTACATCAGAAATTTATAACTACACTTTAGTTATTATAGAAGATTTGTGCGTACGTATGGCAAACAAACCTCTTCAGGATTTGGGAATGCCTTCACCACGTATCGCTGCTGTTTCGACATAGTACATACGGCTTTGTATATGCACAGACAATGGGAAAGCCAAGAATGTTGTATATTCTCAATTTTTACGTAGTTCGAAACACATATATAAATCTATCTATATTCACAGAAGGGACACAGGGACACAACTACAATGGCGCGTAACGACTTACGCGCGGGGGGGGGGCTTGGGGGGCGCGAAGCGCCCCACCAACTAGGTGTTGGGGTGGCGCGAAGCGCCACCCCAACAGCTAGTTTATATATATATATATATAGATAGATATCTATATATATAAAAATAAGTTGTTCTTCTGTGGGTCTGTCGAGTGACGTCCATGTCGTCATGAAGTTAGTTGTCGTCATGTTTGTTTTGACGATGACGTCATTGAAAGTATTTAAGAAAATCATTCAAAGACAAATTTTTTATTGTAAGAAGATCTTGGACGGAAAAATGTTTGATTGTAAAATGACTGAAGAACCTACAATGGCAACAGTCGAGGAAGGTGCTCAAAGAGTCTCTGCCAAAAAACATGCGGCTGATAGAGAAACTAAGAAAAGAAAGCGTGCCGGGGAATCACAAGAACAGCAAGAAATCAGGCTCGCGGCTACAAATGACGACCGGGACATCTATATATGTATGAATAAGTTGTTTGTCTGTGGGTCTGTCGAGTGTCGTCATGAAGTTAGTTGTCTTCATGTTTGTTATGACGATGACGTCATTAAAAGTATTTAAGAAAATCGTTCAAAGACAAATTTTTAATTGTAAGAATATTTTGGACGGAAAATGTTTAATTGTAAAATGACTGAAGAACCTACAATGGCAACAGCCGAGGAAGCTGCCTCGATGAGTCTATGCCAAAAAAATTGCGGCTGATAGAGAAAGTAAGAAAAGAAAGCGTGCCGAGGAATCACAAGAACAGCAAGAAAACAGGCTTGCGGCTAAAGAACGCAAAACCGCGCAGTTAGATGAAAATCCACCTGGACAGCGAGAGTCAAAACATATCAAAACTGAAAATGATAGCGATGATGATTGGGTTTGGGATTTTGACTTGGATAAGGTCATCAATGCCTACCAGATTTTAGTTAAAAAACAAAGGTTCGGCGATATGTATGTCATAGTGACGCTGAAAAATAAAGAAGAAAAAGAACACTGAAAAAAGAAAAAAGGTAAAAAACTAAAAAGAAAAAACACTCAAAGAGAAATTACAGACCGGGACACAAATGACGACCGGGACAGAGGGAATACAAATGACGACCGGGACACTCAAAGAGAAATTACAGACTGGGATACCGGGACACAGGGAATATAAATGACGACCAGGACACAGGTATTTAAGAATATCGTTCAAAGACAAATTTTTAATTGTAAGAAGATCGTTGAAAGAGAAATTTCTAATTGTAAAATGACTGAATAACCTACAATGGCAACACCCGAGGAAGCTGCTCAAAACGAATGTATTCAAGCCGAAGTAGCTGAGTTGGTAAAGTGTTAGGTTCTAGGTCTGAGAGGCTCCAGGTTTGAACCTTGGCTTTAGCATTAATAAAAAAGAAGAAAAGAACTAAAAAAGGTAAAAACTACAAAAAAAACTCAAAAGAAAATACTAAAAAAGCTAAAAAACTAAAAAAACAAAAAAAGGTAAAAAACTAAAACAGAAAAAAACAAAAAAAGGTAAAAACTAAAAAAAAACTAAAAAGAAAAAAAAACTAATAAAAAAAAATAAAAACTGAAAAAGAAAAAATTATCAGATATATATATATATATATATATATATATATATATATATATATATATATATATATATATATATATATATATATATATATATATATATATATATATATATATATATATATATATATATATATATATATATACGTAGTTAATGTTTTTAACTACGTAAAACTTGCGAATATACAACATTCTTCGCTGTCCCTTTGTCTGTACATATAAATAAATTGTCAGGTTTACCGACTCTTAAACATGCAACATATAATTGTCCATGGGAAAAACAATCCGTATTCAGATCTATACCTCATTTTTCTAATGATTGCCCTTGAGCTTTGTTGATTGTGATTGCTAATCAAACAATCCCTGTGTCCCCATCGTCATTTATATATCCCCCGGTGTCCCCGTTGTAGTTATGTCCCGGTCTGTATATACATTCGTTTCTGAATTGGTATATGATGAAATAATTTTTTTGTTTTTTTCCTTTTTTTCTTTTTAGTATTTTTTTTTTTGTTTTTTACCTGTTTTAGTTTTTTTGTTCTTTTTTCTTTTTAGTTTTTTTTTGTAGTTTTTATTTTTTAGTTTTCTTTTTCTCCTTTATTTTTCAGTTTTTTTCCTTTTTTTAGTTTTTTTTTTCAGTTTTTAGTTTTTTATTAGTTTTTTTTTCTTTTTTAGTTTTTTTGTTGTTTTTACCTTTTTTAGTTTTTTTTCTTCCTTTGTATTAATGCAAATTGACGATGACGTCATTAAAGGTATTTAAGACATTCGTTCACGGAAAAATGTTTAATTGTAAAATGACTGAAGAACCTACAATGGCAACAGCCGAGGAAGCTGCTCAAATAGTCTATGCCAAAAAACTTGCTGCTGATAGAGAAAGTAAGAAAAGAAAGCGTGCCGAGGAATCACAAGAACAGCTAGAAAACAGGCTTGCGGCTGATAGAGAAAGAAAGCGTGCCGAGGAATCACAACAACAGCGTGAAATTAGGCTTGCGTCTCAAAGAGAAATCACCGAAAGAAAGCGTGCCGATGAATCACAAGAGCAACCTGGGTCAGTGCGATGCTGGATGTACTCAGTGGAATGGCAAAAACGAGGATTGCCACATGCACATATACTAATCTGGCTACATTATGAAATTACTTCTAACGAAATTGATGATGTGATTTCCGCTAAAATACCCGATGAAAATGTCGATAAGGAGTTATATGATATTGTTGTAAAACATATGATACATGGACCTTGCGGTGCACTGAACGAAAATTCACCATGCATGGCCAAAGGAAGGTGCACAAAGCAATATCCTCGACTTTTATTACCCAACACAATTACTGGCAATGATGGTTACCCACAATATAGAAGAAGATCTACTGAAGATGGCGGTAAAACAGCAATAATAAAGAAACGTAACGGTACCACCATCGAAGTAGATAACCAGTGGGTTGTTCCATATTCCCCATTATTATCAAAAACATTTAATGCACACATAAACGTTGAATACTGTAACTCCGTAAAGGCAATCAAATACATATGTAAATACGTCAACAAAGGCAGTGGCATGGTGGTTTTTGGCTTGCAGTCCGAAATCAAAGATATCGACGAAATCTTACAATATCAGGCTGGAAGATACATAAGCAGTAATGAAGCTGTTTGGCGAATTCTGTCATTTCCGATACATGAACGTAGTCCAGCTGTTGTTCACTTAGCGGTACATTTACAGAATGGTCAACGTGTTTATTTTTCGGAATCCAACGTGCAACAAAGTTAACTGCTTTCTTTTCGCTATGCAAAAATGATTCTTTTGCAAAAAAACTGCTGTATACTGAAGTGCCTTCGTATTACACGTGGAATACTAAAAATAAAGTATTTGAACGTCGAAAACAGGGTAAGTCAGTCGACGGCCAACCTATCATCTTCAAAGGTACCACGATAGGAAGACTACACCGTTCACCCCAATCGACATGAATGCTTTTTTCTACGCCTGCTTTTGGTCAATGTACCCGGTCCGACGTTCTTTGAGTATTTGAGAACTGCGAACGGTACTATACATGACACTTACCGTAGTGCATGCCAAGCTCTGAATTTATTGGAGAATGACCAACTCTGGGATAACTGCATCAATGACGCGTGCGAAATGTCAACTCCAAGTCAAATTCGTGCATTGTTTGGAATCGTTCTAACAACTTGCTCTCCTTCAGCTCCTACAGAGTTATGGGGAAAATACAAATCGAAAATGTACAAAGATATACTCCATCGAAAACGGTTAGAGACGTCAGATATGACTTTTGATTTTACATCAGAAATTTATAACTACACTTCAGTTATTATTTTATTTTCTTTATTTCCCTCAAAAAAATGAGGAGTACGCTACAATATAATAAAAAGAAAAAAACAACTGATAACACTTACAATCAAAACCTGTCAAATATTGATCCAACACTAAAAAAAAACAAAAAAAAAAAAAAAAAAAAAAAAAAAAACTCTTTCTAAATAGATTAGCCTATAAATCATGAAGAGCCAAAACTGTTACTAAAAAACGGAAATAAATTGTGGCCTAAAAGGCTAATTTTCGCCCTATCTTCAAATGTTTTATATTTTTTCTTCATACAGACTACAGGATCCTTCACATTAAGCTTTAAAACAACCTCAGTGTTACTAAAAGAAAGGGGGAAACCAAGTAAAAATTTACAAAATTTAAAATAAGCAACTTTAATGGGCGAAAGATCAGAAGGTCTGAAATTTCGGAAGAGGAGGGACGGGAACAATACGTGAGGCAGAGCAACAGCGCTATACATACGACCAAGGACGTCCCGACGGTAAAGACCCTGAAAACGAATTAAAAGACCAAATGCCTTGCGTAGTTTCATCTGAACATGCTGAACCAGGACTGGTTTGAAATCTCTTTTCAAAGCAGCATAAGGTAATCCCAAATAGGTGACTATTGGCGACGACTGAAAAATAACACCATTGCCGCAATCGAGAGTCGCCCTGGCATTATCCTCTAAACAATTTACAACAAAAAATTGACATTTTTCAAAACTGATAGAAAGGCCCAAACCTTTTAAACAATTAATTAAAATATTAAAATTAGAAACAAGACTAGACTTGGACCGGCTTAGAAGGATAAGGTCATCAGCATATGCAATGTAAGACAGATTTCGAGATAATGAAACAAACGAGCAGGAAAGAGAATTAAGGGCAGTAGCTAAACAAGAATTGAACAAGAATACAAGATTTGTGCGTATGTATGGCAAACAAACCTCTTCAGGATTTGGGAATACCTTCACCTAATCGTACCGCTGCTGTTTCGACATGTGTAGAATTGGATCGCGAAGAAAGTTACAGTACGAGTGATCTATTGTCGTACGTACAAAATAACATTTCCAAGTTAACGTCGGAACAAAAAGACATTTATGATACGATAATGCATTGTGTCGATAACAACGTTGGAGAAATTTTCTTTTTGGATGCGCCAGGAGGTACTGGTAAAACGTTTGTGATAAAACTGATTCTGGCATTGCGGGAGATTTCAGGCAAACAACACCTATATTACTTAGATCAACCCCTGCAGACGAAATCAGTGCTTGCCTGAAAAATTCTAATTTATGGGCACACGTAAAAACATTAAAATTAACTACAAATATGCGTGTCCGATTGCAAATCGATGACTCTGGTCAAACATTTTCAAATCAATTGCTGGCAATTGGAAACGGAAAGCTCCCAGTAGGCTCAATTTCAGGACGTATACAACTACATGCTGAATTCTGTAATTTAGTGACGTCCAAAAATGAATTGATTGAAAAAGTATTTCCGAATATTCTAAACAATTATAAAAATAATAAATGGCTAAGTGAAAGATCGATTCTTGCACCCAAAAATATAGACGTCCACGAAATCAAAAATATTGTTTTAACCAAGATTGGAGACCAGGCAGTCCTTTACAAGTCAGTCGACACAGTTTTGGAACCAAATGAGGCGGTTAATTATCCATCTGAATTTTTAAATTCCGTGGATCTTTCACTAAAAAAACTGAAAAAACTAAAAAAAGGCAAAAACTACAAAAAAACTAAAAACTAATAAAAAAACTAAAAAATCTAAAAAACTAAAAAAAGTAAAAAAAAGGTAAAAAATAAAAAAAACTAAAATCTAAAAAAGAAAAAAGCTAAAAAAAAGGAAAAAACTGAAAAATAAAAGAGAAAAAGAAAACTAAAAAAATATAAATAAAAATAAAAAAACTAAAAAAGATGAAAACTACAAAAAAAACTAAAAAGAAAAAACGAAAAAAACTAAAAAAGCTAAAAAAAAATGGTAAAAACCAATAAAAAAACTAAAAAGAAAAAAAGGAAAAAAACTAAAAAAATTTTTCATCATATAATATGACGTCCGAATTATTTCATCATATGCTAATTCAAAAACAAGGAAAAAAACTGAAAAATAAAGGAGAAAAAGAAAATTAAAAAAATATAAATAAAAATAAAAAAAACTAAAAAGATAAAAACTTCAAAAAAAACTAAAAAGAAAAAAGAAAAAAACTAAAAAACCTAAAAAAGGTAAAAACCAATAAAAAACTAAAAAGAAAAAACGGGAAAAAATTAAAAATTTATTTCATCATATACCAATTCAAAAACGAATGTATATATAGACCGGGACATCGGGGCACAAATGACGACCGGGACGCAGGGACACAACTGCAACGGTGACGCCGGGGGCACAGGGGGGATATATAAATGACGACGGGGACACAGGCAATGTTCGATTAGCAATCACCATCAACAAAGGTCAAGGGCAATCATTAGAATCATGAGGTATAGATCTGAATATGGATTGTTTTTTCCATGGACAATTATATGTTGCATGTTCAAGAGTCGGTAAACCTGACAATTTAACAGCAACACAGAAGTATCGAAAGAAGGGACTAAATTGACTTTGCATCCAGTTGAATTTGACAAAGCATGTTTTAAATTAATTGGATTATTCTTATCCATCATATATTTATATTCTAGTTGACTTAAAAACAAGTCAGCTATAAATGGGCTGGCATTTCCCCCCATGGGAATTCCCATAATTTGCTTGTACAAATCACCCCCAAATCTTATATAAGTATTGTTTAAAACAAATTCCAATAACTCAAAAATCATATCCAAGCTGTAACATCTCAAGTTAACTGTAGTATTAAAGCAGTTTGTCCATATAGCTTTTTTATTATAAATGTCTATTTTCAAGAACCTTTTACTAGATAAGAGGAAAGATTTCTTTATAACAGTTTTTAAATTATCAAACACTAAATTAAGTGATAAATTAGTATACATTGTCGCAAAATCGAAAGACTCAATTCTTTTAGCTGAAACCATTGTTAAAGAATCTATCACCTGCAGTGAATTATTAACACTCCAATATGGATTAAAATTCGAAAATTTTTTAATACCAGAACAATAGGTTTTAAGTTTATTTACAATTTCCTTTAAAATTAAAGAGAGGTCAGTAGCAGCAATGCGGGTTGGACATTTAGCTGCTCCAGCAATAAACCGTGGTTTAGGGGGTTTCTTATGAAATTTTACAGTCCAATATAGGAAAGGGAACTTTTTATCATTGTCATTTATTTTAATATTAAAATTTTTAAAATGTATTTCTTCAGTCTTTTCAATTAAATTCTCATCCTCTATATTTACCTTTTCGTAAACATTAGTTGTGCATAACTCCCTTTTTAAGATATCACAATACAGCTTCTGACAAATTATGGCAAAATTATTATTAGCTTTATCCACTGGCACAATTACAAATTCATTCTTTAGATTAGCAATTGCTTGTTTAATCTTCGCATTATAAAATAATGATTTAGTGTTACTATTTTTTAAGTTAGAATATATTTTATTTCTTACTCTACTAATGATTAAATTCTTCCAACTTTGAAAACTCTCTCTATTTTTATTCTCTTTCTTACACCACTTACCAATAAATAAATCAAAATCATTTTCCAAGCCATCAAGAACACTCGATGGTTTCAAATGATGAGAAAGACGGAAATTAGCCCCTTTATTCATTATAATTTGAAGATCATCTTGCTTTATTATCGACAAGTCCCCTGTTATAACATGTTTGTAAGTAGGATTTACAAATGGGCCAAGTTGCTTACAATTACAAACCGGTTTCCAATTTCTATCACTATCTAGTTTTTTTAGTATTAAATTATAATTAAAAATAATTTGCCCAATAGTTTTCGAAAATTTATAAGTTAAAACTGGAATATCATTATAATTTAAATTACTAGGAAGGGCCTGTTTCACATGCCGCTGATTTAAAATTTCTGGTAAATTAATATCTTCAATCTGCTTACAAGTAAAATTAATAGGTAAATATAATCTGTTATCCTTATTACTAATCTTATCGAACTTTTTCTTTTTTGAAATAAATTTCATTTTAGTTAGAATGCAAATTGTATCATATATTACTTTAAAATTATAATCAAGAGCTGTATTATTCTTAACAATCCAGAAAAGTTTGATTAAATTCCTCTTGGATAAATTATTTAGACACTTTATTACAGAAATCAGACCCTAGATTCAAGTAGCTGGCATAGATCTATAGAAAGCATATGTACATCTAATTCATTTTTTCTATTATTTTTCCTATGTCCTCTCGATCGTTTTTTACGTTTAGTAGGACAAGTATAAGAAGGATGGTCAATAAAACCATCAATACATTTAACAACAACATGAGACATGTCACCATATTTTGCTACACGATCATTTAGCCCAAAAGGATAAGCTGTACCAAGAGTATGGATCCAGAAATCCTCCTGTTTACGTAGTCTATTATTCTTCTCTTCTTTATTTAAATTTTCTAATTCTAAATTTTCTTGCAGACCGGGACAGAGGGAATATAAATAACGACCGGGACACTCAAAGAGAAATTACAGACTGGGATACCGGGACACAAATGACGACCGGGACACAGGGAATATAAATGACGACCAGGACACAGGTATTTAAGAATATCGTTCAAAGACAAATTTTTAATTGTCTTTAAAAATTAAAAGCTTTAAAAAGCTGAAAAATAAAGAAGAAAAAGAAAACTGAAAAAATGTAAAAAACTAAAAAATACTAAAAAGAAAAAACACTCAAAGAGAAATTACAGACCGGGACACAAATGACGACCGGGACAGAGGGAATATAAATAACGACCGGGACACTCAAGGAGAAATTACAGACTGGGATACCGGGACACAAATGACGACCGGGACACAGGCAATATAAATGACGACCAGGACACAGGTATTTAAGAATATCGTTCAAAGACAAATTTTTAATTGTAAGAAGACCGTTGAAAGAGAAATTTCTAATTGTAAAATGACTGAAGAACCTACAATGGCAACACCCGAGGAAGCTGCTCAAAACAAATGTATTCACGCCGAAGTAGCTGAGTTGGTAAAGCGTTATGTTTCAGGTTCTAGGTCCGAGAGGCTCCAGGTTTGAACCTTGGCCTTAGCATTAATACAAAAGAAGAAAAAAACTAAAAAAGGTAAAAACTACAAAAAAACTAAAAAGAAAATATATATATATATATATATATATATATATATCATCTTTTCCACAAAAATAATAATTTAGTGCTTCTGCTTAAAAACAGCAATCGAATTGATGCCTCCTGATACGCAACTATCAACAAAGTGGCAATCGTTGTGGTCGGTGATCAGTTCTTACCTCGAGATAATATTCTTTATAGGCGAAACAATCAGTTGACAAGAATTGCTTAAACTCATCGATGCTACGATGCCCTACAATATCCTGACGAATATAAATGACGCCCGGGACACTCAAATAGAAATCACAGACTGGGACACCGGGACACAAATGACGACGGGGACACAGGGAATATAAATGACGACCCGGACACAGGGACACAACTACAACGGGGACGCCGGGGGGCACAGGGGGATATATAAATGACGACGGCAACAAAGGAAATGGTCGATTAGCAATCACCATCAACAAAGCTCAAGGGCAATGAATAGAATCATGAGGTATAGATCTGAATACGGATTGTTTTCCCGTGGACCATTATGCGTTGCATGTTCAAGAGTCGGTAAACCTGACAATCTATTTATATGCACAGACGATGGGACAGCAAAGAATGTTGTATATTCGCAAGTTTTACGTAGTTAAAAACATATATATATATATATATATATATATATATATATATATATATATATATATATATATATATATATATCTATATATATAAAAATAAGTTGTCTGTCTGTGGATGTGTGGATGGATGTGTCAGGTGACGTCACCTGAAAAAACTGGATTAGGTGACGTCAAAACTGAAAAAACTAAAAAAAGGCAAAAACTACAAAAAAAACTAAAAACTAATAAAAAAAATAAAAAAGCTAAAAAACTAAAAAAACTATAAAGGTAAAAACCAATAAAAAACTAAAAAAAAAAACTGAAAAAACTAAAAAAAGGCAAAAACTACAAAAAAAACTAAAAACTAATAAAAAAAGTAAAAAAGCTAAAAAACTAAAAAAACTAAAAAAACTAAAAAAATGTAAAAAACTAAAAAAAATAAAAAATAAAAAAAAACTAAAAAAAAGGAAAAAACTGAAAAATAAGCTAAAATAAAGGTAAAAACCAATAAAAAACTAAAAAAAAAAAGGAAAAAACTAATAAATGACGACACTCAAAGAGAAAGCGACCAGGACAAAAAACTAAAAAAAAAGGCAAAAACTACAAAAAAACTAAAAACTAATAAAAAAAATAAAAAAGCTAAAAAACTAAAAAAACTAAAAAAAGGTAAAAAACTAAAAAAACTAAAAACTAAAAAAAAACTAAAAAAGGTAAAAACTAAAAGAACTAAAAAAGAAAAAAAATAAATGACGACACTCAAAGAGAAAGCGACCAGGACAAAAGGAATGTTCGATTAGCAATCAACAAAGCACCGGGACACAGGGAGTATAAATGACGACCAGGACACAAGTAAAAAAAAAAAATTAACAAAACTAAAAAGAAGGTAAAAACTACAAAAAAACTAAAAAGAAAAAAAAACTAAAAACTAATAAAAAAACTAAAAAATCTAAAAATCTAAATAAACTAAAAAAGAAAAAAAAAGGAAAAAAATAAAGGAGAAAAACAAAACTAAAAAACGAATGTATATACAGACCGGTACACCGGGATACAAATGACGACCGGGACACAGGGAATATAAATAACGACCGGGACACAGGGACACAACTACAACGGGGACACCGGGGGAAACAGGGGGATATAAATGACGACCGGGACAAAAAAACTAAAAAGAAATAAAAACTAAAAACTAATAAAAAAAACTAAAAAATCTAAAAATCTAAATAAGCTAAAAAAGAAAAAAAAAGGAAAAAAATAAAGGAGAAAAACAAAACTAAAAAACGAATGTATATACAGACCGGGACACCGGGATACAAATGATGACCGGGACCCGGGACACAGGGAATATAAATGACGACCGGGACACAGGGACACAACTACAACGGGGACACCGGGGGAAACAGGGGGATAACCTGACAATCTATTTATATGCTTCCTCCGGTGTCCCCGTTGTAGTTGTGTCCCTGTGTCCCGGTCGTCATTTATATTCCCTGTGTCCCGGTCGTCATTTGTATCCCGGTGTCCCGGTCTGTATATACATTCGTTTTTTAGTTTTGTTTTTCTCCTTTATTTTTTTCCTTTTTTTTTCTTTTTTAGCTTATTTAGATTTTTAGATTTTTTAGTTTTTTTATTAGTTTTTAGTTTTTTTTTCTTTTTAGTTTTTTTGTCCCGGTCGTCATTTATATCCCCCTGTTTCCCCCGGTGTCCCCGTTGTAGTTGTGTCCCTGTGTCCCGGTCGTCATTTATATTCCCTGTGTCCCGGTCGTCATTTGTATCCCGGTGTACCGGTCTGTATATACATTCGTTTTTTAGTTTTGTTTTTCTCCTTTATTTTTTTCCTTTTTTTTTCTTTTTTAGTTTATTTAGATTTTTAGATTTTTTAGTTTTTTTATTAGTTTTTATTTTTTTTCTTTTTAGTTTTTTTGTAGTTTTTACCTTCTTTTTAGTTTTGTTAATTTTTTTTTTACTTATGTCCTGGTCGTCATTTATACTCCCTATGTCCCGGTGCTTTGTTGATTGCTAATCGAACATTCCTTTTGTCCTGGTCGCTTTCTCTTTGAGTGTCGTCATTTATTTTTTTCTTTTTTAGTTCTTTTAGTTTTTACCTTTTTTAGTTTTTTTTAGTTTTTTAGATGAAAATTTTTTTTAGTTTTTTCCTTTTTTTCTTTTTAGTTTTTATTGGTTTTTACCTTTATGTTAGCTTATTTTTCAGTTTTTTCCTTTTTTTTAGTTTTTTTTTATTTTTTATTTTTTTTAGTTTTTTACCTTTTTTTAGTTTTTTTAGTTTTTTTAGTTTTTTAGCTTTTTTACTTTTTTTATTAGTTTTTAGTTTTTTTGTAGTTTTTGCCTTTTTTTAGTTTTTTCAGTTTTTTTTTTTAGTTTTTTATTGGTTTTTACCTTTATTTTAGCTTATTTTTCAGTTTTTTTCCTTTTTTTTTAGTTTTTTTTAGTTTTTAGTTTTTTTAGTTTTTTTAGTTTTTTACCTTTTTTTAGTTTTTTTAGTTTTTTTAGTTTTTTAGCTTTTTTATTTTTTTTATTAGTTTTTAGTTTTTTTTGTAGTTTTTGCCTTTTTTTTAGTTTTTTTAGTTTTTTATTTTTTTTATTAGTTTTTAGTTTTTTTTGTAGTTTTTGCCTTTTTTTAGTTTTTTCAGTTTTGACGTCACCTGATGTCGCTTTCTCTTTGAGTGTCGTCATTTATTAGTTTTTTCCTTTTTTTTTTTAGTTTTTTATTGGTTTTTACCTTTATTTTAGCTTATTTTTCAGTTTTTTCCTTTTTTTTAGTTTTTTTTTTTTTTTTTTTTTTTTAGTTTTTTACCTTTTTTTAGTTTTTTTTTTGTTTTTTTTGTTTTTTAGCTTTTTTACTTTTTTTATTAGTTTTTAGTTTTTTTTGTAGTTTTTGCCTTTTTTTAGTTTTTTCAGTTTTTTTTTTAGTTTTTTATTGGTTTTTACCTTTATAGTTTTTTTTAGTTTTTTAGCTTTTTTATTTTTTTTATTAGTTTTTAGTTTTTTTTGTAGTTTTTGCCTTTTTTTAGTTTTTTCAGTTTTGACGTCACCTGATCCAGTTTTTTCAGGTGACGTCACCTGACACATCCATCCATCCATCCACAGACAACTTATTTTTATATATATAGATATAGATATATCTATATATATATATATATATATATATATATATATATATATATATATATATATATATATATATATATATATATATATATATATATATATATATATATATATATATATATATATATATATATATAAATAAGTTGTTTGTCTGTCTGTCGACTGACGTCATGTTTGTGTGTCGACTGACGTCATGTTTGTCGACTGACGTCATTATAAGGATTGAGCTGTATGTCGTCATGAAGTTGTTTGTCGTCTGACGTCATGTTTGTCGACTAACGAAACTACAGACCGGGACACAAATGACGTGTTATGTCTGTTATAACGTAATAGAGGCAACAATCTTGACAGGGCCTTTTGAGGGTGAGGCTTTTCTTATTCCACGCATTCTCATGATTGCAATGGATCTGCCTTTTCAACCTAAAAGATTGCAATTCCCAATTTGATTAGCATATTTAGTTTTCAGTCCAGAACCACTAAAGCTATTATGTAAATATCAAAAATATGTATGTTGTCTGAGCAATAATTTTTAGTTTTTATTTCAAAATAGAAAATTACCTGACAATTTTAGAATTATCTATCTATATATATAAAAATAAGTTGTTTGTCTGTCTGTCGAGTGACGTCATTATAAGGATTGAGCTGCATGTCGTCATGAAGTTAGTTGTCGTCATGTTTGTTATGACGACGTCATGTTTGTCAACTGATGAAATTACAGACCGGAACACCGGGACACAAATGACGACCAGGACACCAGGAAACAGGGAATATAAATGACGACCGGGACACTCAAAGAAAAATTACAGACAGGGACACCGGGACACAAATAACGACCGAATCTATCTATATATATAAAAACTACCGTTGGGGACATATAAATAGATTGTCAGGTTTACCGACTCTTGAACATGCAACACATAAAAAAACTAAAAACTGAAAAAAAAAAAACTAAAAAAAGGAAAAAAACTGAAAAATAAAGGAGGATATATATATATATATATCTATATATATATATAAATAACATGTTTGTGGGTTATGTCTGTCTGTCTGTCTGTCCGCATATGACGTCTGAATTATTTCATCATATACCAATTCGAAAACGAAAGTATACAAGCTGATGTAGCTGAGTTGGTAACGCGGTATGTTCAACGTTCTAGGTTCGAGAGATTCCAGGTTCAAACCTTGAATACAAAAAAAGAAAAAAACTAAAAAAGGTAAAAACTACAAAAAAAACTAAAAAGGAAAAAAACTAAAAAAACTAAAAAAGCTAGAATACTAAAAAAAAACTAATAAAAGTTAAAAAACTAAAAAAGAAAAAAAACGTAAAAACTACAAAACTTCGCGCCCCCCCAAGCCCCCCCGCGCGCGTAAGTCGTTACGCGCCATATTAGTTACGCGCCATTGTAGCTGTGTCCCTGTGTCCCACCTGTGAATACAGATAGATATAAATACATATTTTTAACTACGTAAAACATGCGAATATACAACATTCTTCGCTGTCCCATTGTCTGTGCATATAAATAGCATTTATATTCCCTGTGTCCCGGTCGTCATTTGTGTCCTGATGTCCCAGTTTGTAATTTCTCTTTGAGTGTCCCGGTCGTCATTTATATTCCCTGTGTCCCAGTGTTCCGGTCGTCATTTGTGTCCCGGTGTCCCATACACTTAGTTGGTGGGGCGCTTCGCGCCCCCCCCGCGCGCGTAAGTCGGGCTTGGGGGGGCGCGAAGTTTTGTAGTTTTTACGTTTTTTTTCTTTTTTAGTTTTTTAACTTTTATTAGTTTTTTTTTAGTATTCTAGCTTTTTTAGTTTTTTTAGTTTTTTTCCTTTTTAGTTTTTTTTGTAGTTTTTACCTTTTTTAGTTTTTTTCTTTTTTTGTATTCAAGGTTTGAACCTGGAATCTCTCGAACCTAGAACGTTGAACATACCGCGTTACCAACTCAGCTACATCAGCTTGTATACTTTCGTTTTCGAATTGGTATATGATGAAATAATTCAGACGTCATATGCGGACAGACAGACAGACAGACATAACCCACAAACATGTTATTTATATATATATAGATATATATATATATATATCCTCCTTTATTTTTCAGTTTTTTTCCTTTTTTTAGTTTTTTTTTTTTCAGTTTTTAGTTTTTTTATGTGTTGCATGTTCAAGAGTCGGTAAACCTGACAATCTATTTATATGTCCCCAACGGTAGTTTTTATATATATAGATAGATTCGGTCGTTATTTGTGTCCCGGTGTCCCTGTCTGTAATTTTTCTTTGAGTGTCCCGGTCGTCATTTATATTCCCTGTTTCCTGGTGTCCTGGTCGTCATTTGTGTCCCGGTGTTCCGGTCTGTAATTTCATCAGTTGACAAACATGACGTCGTCATAACAAACATGACGACAACTAACTTCATGACGACATGCAGCTCAATCCTTATAATGACGTCACTCGACAGACAGACAAACAACTTATTTTTATATATATAGATAGATAATTCTAAAATTGTCAGGTAATTTTCTATTTTGAAATAAAAACTAAAAATTATTGCTCAGACAACATACATATTTTTGATATTTACATAATAGCTTTAGTGGTTCTGGACTGAAAACTAAATATGCTAATCAAATTGGGAATTGCAATCTTTTAGGTTGAAAAGGCAGATCCATTGCAATCATGAGAATGCGTGGAATAAGAAAAGCCTCACCCTCAAAAGGCCCTGTCAAGATTGTTGCCTCTATTACGTTATAACAGACATAACACGTCATTTGTGTCCCGGTCTGTAGTTTCGTTAGTCGACAAACATGACGTCAGACGACAAACAACTTCATGACGACATACAGCTCAATCCTTATAATGACGTCAGTCGACAAACATGACGTCAGTCGACACACAAACATGACGTCAGTCGACAGACAGACAAACAACTTATTTATATATATATATAGATATATATATATATATATATATATATATATATATATATATATATATATATATATATATATATATATATATATATATATATATATATATATATATATATATATATATATATATATATATATATATATATATATATATATATATATATATATAGATATATCTATATATATATATAAAAATAAGTTGTCTGTGGATGGATGGATGGATGTGTCAGGTGACGTCACCTGAAAAAACTGGATTAGGTGACGTCAAAACTGAAAAAACTAAAAAAAGGCAAAAACTACAAAAAAAACTAAAAACTAATAAAAAAAATAAAAAAGCTAAAAAACTAAAAAAACTATAAAGGTAAAAACCAATAAAAAACTAAAAAAAAAACTGAAAAAACTAAAAAAAGGCAAAAACTACAAAAAAAAACTAAAAACTAATAAAAAAAGTAAAAAAGCTAAAAAACTAAAAAAACTAAAAAAACTAAAAAAAGGTAAAAAACTAAAAAAAATAAAAAATAAAAAAAAAACTAAAAAAAAGGAAAAAACTGAAAAATAAGCTAAAATAAAGGTAAAAACCAATAAAAAACTAAAAAAAAAGGAAAAAACTAATAAATGACGACACTCAAAGAGAAAGCGACATCAGGTGACGTCAAAACTGAAAAAACTAAAAAAAGGCAAAAACTACAAAAAAAACTAAAAACTAATAAAAAAAATAAAAAACTAAAAAAACTAAAAAAAAGGCAAAAACTACAAAAAAAAACTAAAAACTAATAAAAAAAATAAAAAAGCTAAAAAACTAAAAAAACTAAAAAAACTAAAAAAAGGTAAAAAACTAAAAAAACTAAAAAAACTAAAAACTAAAAAAAACTAAAAAAAAAGGAAAAAACTGAAAAATAAGCTAAAATAAAGGTAAAAACCAATAAAAAACTAAAAAAAAACTGAAAAAACTAAAAAAAGGCAAAAACTACAAAAAAACTAAAAACTAATAAAAAAAGTAAAAAAGCTAAAAAACTAAAAAAACTAAAAAAACTAAAAAAAGGTAAAAAACTAAAAAAAATAAAAAATAAAAAAAAAACTAAAAAAAAGGAAAAAACTGAAAAATAAGCTAACATAAAGGTAAAAACCAATAAAAACTAAAAAGAAAAAAAGGAAAAAACTAAAAAAAAATTTCATCTAAAAAACTAAAAAAAACTAAAAAAGGTAAAAACTAAAAGAACTAAAAAAGAAAAAAATAAATGACGACACTCAAAGAGAAAGCGACCAGGACAAAAGGAATGTTCGATTAGCAATCAACAAAGCACCGGGACATAGGGAGTATAAATGACGACCAGGACATAAGTAAAAAAAAAATTAACAAAACTAAAAAGAAGGTAAAAACTACAAAAAAACTAAAAAGAAAAAAAAATAAAAACTAATAAAAAAACTAAAAAATCTAAAAATCTAAATAAACTAAAAAAGAAAAAAAAAGGAAAAAAATAAAGGAGAAAAACAAAACTAAAAAACGAATGTATATACAGACCGGTACACCGGGATACAAATGACGACCGGGACACAGGGAATATAAATAACGACCGGGACACAGGGACACAACTACAACGGGGACACCGGGGGAAACAGGGGGATATAAATGACGACCGGGACAAAAAAACTAAAAAGAAAAAAAAACTAAAAACTAATAAAAAAACTAAAAAATCTAAAAATCTAAATAAGCTAAAAAAGAAAAAAAAAGGAAAAAAATAAAGGAGAAAAACAAAACTAAAAAACGAATGTATATACAGACCGGGACACCGGGATACAAATGACGACCGGGACACAGGGAATATAAATGACGACCGGGACACAGGGACACAACTACAACGGGGACACCGGAGGAAGCATATAAATAGATTGTCAGGTTATCCCCCTGTTTCCCCCGGTGTCCCCGTTGTAGTTGTGTCCCTGTGTCCCGGTCGTCATTTATATTCCCTGTGTCCCGGGTCCCGGTCATCATTTGTATCCCGGTGTCCCGGTCTGTATATACATTCGTTTTTTAGTTTTGTTTTTCTCCTTTATTTTTTTCCTTTTTTTTTCTTTTTTAGCTTATTTAGATTTTTAGATTTTTTAGTTTTTTTTATTAGTTTTTAGTTTTTATTTCTTTTTAGTTTTTTTGTCCCGGTCGTCATTTATATCCCCCTGTTTCCCCCGGTGTCCCCGTTGTAGTTGTGTCCCTGTGTCCCGGTCGTTATTTATATTCCCTGTGTCCCGGTCGTCATTTGTATCCCGGTGTACCGGTCTGTATATACATTCGTTTTTTAGTTTTGTTTTTCTCCTTTATTTTTTTCCTTTTTTTTTCTTTTTTAGTTTATTTAGATTTTTAGATTTTTTAGTTTTTTTATTAGTTTTTAGTTTTTTTTTCTTTTTAGTTTTTTTGTAGTTTTTACCTTCTTTTTAGTTTTGTTAATTTTTTTTTTTTACTTGTGTCCTGGTCGTCATTTATACTCCCTGTGTCCCGGTGCTTTGTTGATTGCTAATCGAACATTCCTTTTGTCCTGGTCGCTTTCTCTTTGAGTGTCGTCATTTATTTTTTTTCTTTTTTAGTTCTTTTAGTTTTTACCTTTTTTAGTTTTTTTTTAGTTTTTAGTTTTTTTAGTTTTTTACCTTTTTTTAGTTTTTTTAGTTTTTTAGCTTTTTTATTTTTTTTATTAGTTTTTAGTTTTTTTGTAGTTTTTGCCTTTTTTTTTAGTTTTTTGTCCTGGTCGCTTTCTCTTTGAGTGTCGTCATTTATTAGTTTTTTCCTTTTTTTTTTAGTTTTTTATTGGTTTTTACCTTTATTTTAGCTTATTTTTCAGTTTTTTCCTTTTTTTTAGTTTTTTTTTATTTTTTATTTTTTTTAGTTTTTTACATTTTTTTAGTTTTTTTAGTTTTTTTAGTTTTTTAGCTTTTTTACTTTTTTTATTAGTTTTTAGTTTTTTTTGTAGTTTTTGCCTTTTTTTAGTTTTTTCAGTTTTTTTTTTTAGTTTTTTATTGGTTTTTACCTTTATAGTTTTTTTAGTTTTTTAGCTTTTTTATTTTTTTTATTAGTTTTTAGTTTTTTTTGTAGTTTTTGCCTTTTTTTAGTTTTTTCAGTTTTGACGTCACCTAATCCATCTTTTTCAGGTGACGTCACCTGACACATCCATCCACACATCCACAGACAGACAACTTATTTTTATATATATAGATATATATATATATATATATATATATATATATATATATATATATATATATATGTTTTTAACTACGTAAAACTTGCGAATATACAACATTCTTTGCTGTCCCATCGTCTGTGCATATAAATAGATTGTCAGGTTTACCGACTCTTGAACATGCAACGCATAATGGTCCACGGGAAAACAATCCGTATTCAGATCTATACCTCATGATTCTATTCATTGCCCTTGAGCTTTGTTGATGGTGATTGCTAATCGACCATTTCCTTTGTTGCCGTCGTCATTTATATATCCCCCTGTGCCCCCCGGCGTCCCCGTTGTAGTTGTGTCCCTGTGTCCGGGTCGTCATTTATATTCCCTGTGTCCCCGTCGTCATTTGTGTCCCGGTGTCCCAGTCTGTGATTTCTATTTGAGTGTCCCGGGCGTCATTTATATTCGTCAGGATATTGTAGGGCATCGTAGCATCGATGAGTTTAAGCAATTCTTGTCAACTGATTGTTTCGCCTATAAAGAATATTATCTCGAGGTAAGAACTGATCACCGACCACAACGATTGCCACTTTGTTGATAGTTGCGTATCAGGAGGCATCAATTCGATTGCTGTTTTTAAGCAGAAGCACTAAATTATTATTTTTGTGGAAAAGATGATATATATAAATATATATATATATATATATTTTCTTTTTAGTTTTTTTGTAGTTTTAACCTTTTTTAGTTTTTTTCTTCTTTTGTATTAATGCTAAGGCCAAGGTTCAAACCTGGAGCCTCTCAGACCTAGAACCTGAAACATAACGCTTTACCAACTCAGCTACTTCGGCGTGAATACATTTGTTTTGAGCAGCTTCCTCGGGTGTTGCCATTGTAGGTTCTTCAGTCATTTTACAATTAGAAATTTCTCTTTCAACGGTCTTCTTACAATTAAAAATTTGTCTTTGAACGATATTCTTAAATACCTGTGTCCTGGTCGTCATTTATATTGCCTGTGTCCCGGTCGTCATTTGTGTCCCGGTATCCCAGTCTGTAATTTCTCCTTGAGTGTCCCGGTCGTTATTTATATTCCCTCTGTCCCGGTCGTCATTTGTGTCCCGGTCTGTAATTTCTCTTTGAGTGTTTTTTCTTTTTAGTATTTTTTAGTTTTTTACATTTTTTCAGTTTTCTTTTTCTTCTTTATTTTTCAGCTTTTTAAAGCTTTTAATTTTTAAAGACAATTAAAAATTTGTCTTTGAACGATATTCTTAAATACCTGTGTCCTGGTCGTCATTTATATTCCCTGTGTCCCGGTCGTCATTTGTGTCCCGGTATCCCAGTCTGTAATTTCTCTTTGAGTGTCCCGGTCGTTATTTATATTCCCTCTGTCCCGGTCTGCAAGAAAATTTAGAATTAGAAAATTTAAATAAAGAAGAGAAGAATAATAGACTACGTAAACAGGAGGATTTCTGGATCCATACTCTTGGTACAGCTTATCCTTTTGGGCTAAATGATCGTGTAGCAAAATATGGTGACATGTCTCATGTTGTTGTTAAATGTATTGATGGTTTTATTGACCATCCTTCTTATACTTGTCCTACTAAACGTAAAAAACGATCGAGAGGACATAGGAAAAATAATAGAAAAAATGAATTAGATGTACATATGCTTTCTATAGATCTATGCCAGCTACTTGAATCTAGGGTCTGATTTCTGTAATAAAGTGTCTAAATAATTTATCCAAGAGGAATTTAATCAAACTTTTCTGGATTGTTAAGAATAATACAGCTCTTGATTATAATTTTAAAGTAATATATGATACAATTTGCATTCTAACTAAAATGAAATTTATTTCAAAAAAGAAAAAGTTCGATAAGATTAGTAATAAGGATAACAGATTATATTTACCTATTAATTTTACTTGTAAGCAGATTGAAGATATTAATTTACCAGAAATTTTAAATCAGCGGCATGTGAAACAGGCCCTTCCTAGTAATTTAAATTATAATGATATTCCAGTTTTAACTTATAAATTTTCGAAAACTATTGGGCAAATTATTTTTAATTATAATTTAATACTAAAAAAACTAGATAGTGATAGAAATTGGAAACCGGTTTGTAATTGTAAGCAACTTGGCCCATTTGTAAATCCTACTTACAAACATGTTATAACAGGGGACTTGTCGATAATAAAGCAAGATGATCTTCAAATTATAATGAATAAAGGGGCTAATTTCCGTCTTTCTCATCATTTGAAACCATCGAGTGTTCTTGATGGCTTGGAAAATGATTTTGATTTATTTATTGGTAAGTGGTGTAAGAAAGAGAATAAAAATAGAGAGAGTTTTCAAAGTTGGAAGAATTTAATCATTAGTAGAGTAAGAAATAAAATATATTCTAACTTAAAAAATAGTAACACTAAATCATTATTTTATAATGCGAAGATTAAACAAGCAATTGCTAATCTAAAGAATGAATTTGTAATTGTGCCAGTGGATAAAGCTAATAATAATTTTGCCATAATTTGTCAGAAGCTGTATTGTGATATCTTAAAAAGGGAGTTATGCACAACTAATGTTTACGAAAAGGTAAATATAGAGGATGAGAATTTAATTGAAAAGACTGAAGAAATACATTTTAAAAATTTTAATATTAAAATAAATGACAATGATAAAAAGTTCCCTTTCCTATATTGGACTGTAAAATTTCATAAGAAACCCCCTAAACCACGGTTTATTGCTGGAGCAGCTAAATGTCCAACCCGCATTGCTGCTACTGACCTCTCTTTAATTTTAAAGGAAATTGTAAATAAACTTAAAACCTATTGTTCTGGTATTAAAAAATTTTCGAATTTTAATCCATATTGGAGTGTTAATAATTCACTGCAGGTGATAGATTCTTTAACAATGGTTTCAGCTAAAAGAATTGAGTCTTTCGATTTTGCGACAATGTATACTAATTTATCACTTAATTTAGTGTTTGATAATTTAAAAACTGTTATAAAGAAATCTTTCCTCTTATCTAGTAAAAGGTTCTTGAAAATAGACATTTATAATAAAAAAGCTATATGGACAAACTGCTTTAATACTACAGTTAACTTGAGATGTTACAGCTTGGATATGATTTTTGAGTTATTGGAATTTGTTTTAAACAATACTTATATAAGATTTGGGGGTGATTTGTACAAGCAAATTATGGGAATTCCCATGGGGGGAAATGCCAGCCCATTTATAGCTGACTTGTTTTTAAGTCAACTAGAATATAAATATATGATGGATAAGAATAATCCAATTAATTTAAAACATGCTTTGTCAAATTCAACTGGATGCAAAGTCAATTTAGTCCCTTCTTTCGATACTTCTGTGTTGCTGTTAAATTGTCAGGTTTACCGACTCTTGAACATGCAACATATAATTGTCCATGGAAAAAACAATCCATATTCAGATCTATACCTCATGATTCTAATGATTGCCCTTGACCTTTGTTGATGGTGATTGCTAATCGAACATTGCCTGTGTCCCCGTCGTCATTTATATATCCCCCCTGTGCCCCCGGCGTCACCGTTGCAGTTGTGTCCCTGCGTCCCGGTCGTCATTTGTGCCCCGATGTCCCGGTCTATATATACATTCGTTTTTGAATTGGTATATGATGAAATAAATTTTTAATTTTTTCCCGTTTTTTCTTTTTAGTTTTTTATTGGTTTTTACCTTTTTTAGGTTTTTTAGTTTTTTTCTTTTTTCTTTTTAGTTTTTTTTGAAGTTTTTATCTTTTTAGTTTTTTTATTTTTATTTATATTTTTTTAATTTTCTTTTTCTCCTTTATTTTTCAGTTTTTTTCCTTGTTTTTGAATTGGTATATGATGAAATAATTCGGACGTCATATTATATGATGAAAAATTTTTTTAGTTTTTTTCCTTTTTTTCTTTTTAGTTTTTTTATTGGTTTTTACCATTTTTTTTTAGCTTTTTTAGTTTTTTTCGTTTTTTCTTTTTAGTTTTTTTTGTAGTTTTCATCTTTTTTAGTTTTTTTATTTTTATTTATATTTTTTTAGTTTTCTTTTTCTCTTTTATTTTTCAGTTTTTTCCTTTTTTTTAGCTTTTTTCTTTTTTAGATTTTAGTTTTTTTTATTTTTTACCTTTTTTTTACTTTTTTTAGTTTTTTTAGTTTTTTAGATTTTTTAGTTTTTTTATTAGTTTTTAGTTTTTTTGTAGTTTTTGCCTTTTTTTAGTTTTTTCAGTTTTTTTAGTTTTTTACCTTTTTTTAGTTTTTTAGTTTTTTAGCTTTTTTAGTTTTTTTTTTCTTTTTATTTTTTTTTTGCTTATGTCCTGGTTGTCATTTATACTCCCTGTGTCCCGGTGCTTTGTTGATTGCTAATCGAACATTCCTTTTGTCTCGTCATTTATTTTTTTCTTTTTTAGTTCTTTTAGTTTTTACCTTTTTTAGTTTTTTTTAGTTTTTTAGATGAAAATTTTTTTTAGTTTTTTCCTTTTTTTCTTTTTAGTTTTTTATTGGTTTTTACCTTTATTTTAGCTTATTTTTCAGTTTTTTCCTTTTTTTTAGTTTTTTTTTATTTTTTATTTTTTTTAGTTTTTTACCTTTTTTTAGTTTTTTTATTTTTTTTTAGTTTTTTAGCTTTTTTACTTTTTTTATTAGTTTTTAGTTTTTTTTTGTAGTTTTTGCCTTTTTTTAGTTTTTTCAGTTTTTTTTTAGTTTTTTATTGGTTTTTACCTTTATTTTAGCTTATTTTTCAGTTTTTTCCTTTTTTTTAGTTTTTTTTAGTTTTTAGTTTTTTTAGTTTTTTACCTTTTTTTAGTTTTTTTAGTTTTTTTAGTTTTTTAGCTTTTTTATTTTTTTTATTAGTTTTTAGTTTTTTTTGTAGTTTTTGCCTTTTTTTAGTTTTTTTAGTTTTTTAGCTTTTTTATTAGTTTTTAGTTTTTTTTGTAGTTTTTGCCTTTTTTTAGTTTTTTTCTTTTTAATTTTTTTGTAGTTTTTACTTTCTTTTTAGTTTTGTTAGTTTTTTTTTACTTATGTCCTGGTCGTCATTTATACTCCCTGTGTCCCGGTGCTAAACTTGACAATCTATTTATATGCACAGACAATGGGACATCGAAGAATGTTGTATATTCGCAAGTTTTACGTAGTTAAAAACATATATATATATAACTATAACGAAAAGAGAAATCTTTTTTCTTTTATCTATATTCACAGGTGGGACACAGGGACACAACTACAATGGCGCGTAACTAATATGGCGCGTAACGACTTACGCGCGCAGTGATCGCATAGTGATCGGAGGGCCACTACTCCCCCCCCCCCCGACACACACATACACATCGTATTGTCCCAAAATGCATCGTCAAAAAATTTTTGAGATAACCGTTTTATTTAAAATAGTCTAAACTAGCTGTTGGGGTGGCGCGAAGCGCCACCCCAACAGCTAATACGATGTGTATGTGTGTGTCGGGGGGGGGGGAGTAGTTTCCCTCCGATCACTATGACTCTAAACAAATAGCACTAGAACTTCTGATTACCAATCCAACTAGCCCCCTCCGAGCTTAAGACGACACTTCCTATAAAAGCCTTACATGCCCCCAGGACACAACTTACAACCCTTGCCCTGAAGGATGGGGGGATTTGTCTTCCTCAAAGATGTAATTTCAGGATCTTTTACCAACGTTGCCCAAAGTGGCTATATCACAATTTTGATTAGAAGTGTTTTAGGAAATGATGAGCGTAGGGAGGGGGGGAATCACTTTCAACTTATAAAAAAGGTACGAGTCCTCATAATTTTCATTCGAATGAGCCCTTTTTGAAGTTTTACATCATTTTTTATAAAAACCTTATATGCCCTTACAGCCCTTGTCCTGAGGGCTGTGGGGGGGGGGGAGTTGTCATCTTCGAGAAAATGATTTGCAGGCTTCTCAACTACGTTGAACAAAAATCAAAATTTTGATCGAAAGTGTTCGGAGAAATAGTGGGCGTGGGGGAGGGACATTCGCCTTCCGATTACTTTTGACTATCAAAGGGGCACTAGCCCTCTCAATTTCCAATCGATTGAGCCCTTTTGAAGTTTCTACGACGACTCCTTTGATACGAAGTGCCCCAGTCAAAGCCATCTCAACACGATTACATAAAAATAACAGAACTAAATTAATATATTTCAGCCCTCGTGCTTCACCATCGCAAGTCAAACAGTAATCTTCAATGTTACCTTCCTTAACTTTCAGTGGAGATGACTCGCTTGGAATTCTATCTTTCACCTTAAATGCGTCTGAAATTAACGGTTATGAAATTAAGTTCTAATTTCTTAAACGATCAGAACCAACCAAAATACTACCAAAAGGTTATTGATACATCTATCTATATCTATACTGGCTGTTGGGGTGGCGCTTCGCGCCCCCCAAACCCCCCTGCGCGCGTAAGTCGTTACGTGCCATATTAGTTACGCACCATTGTAGTTGTGTCCCTGTGTCCCACCTGTGAATATAGATAAAAGAGAAAAGATTTCTCTTTTCGTTATAGTTATATATATATATGTTTTTAACTACGTAAAACTTGCGAATATACAACATTCTTCGATGTCCCATTGTCTGTCCATATAAATAGATTGTCAAATTTACCGACACTTGAACATGCAACATAAAATTGTCCATGGGAAAAACAATCCGAATTCAGATCTATACCTCATTATTCTAATGATTGCCCTTGATCTTTGGTGATTGCTAATCGAACATTCCCTGTGTCCCGGTCGTCATTTATATATCCCCCTGTGCCCCCGGCATCCCGTTGTAGTTATGTCCCTGTGTCCCGGTCGTCATTTATATTCCCAGTGTCCCGGTCGTCATTTGTGTCCCGGTCTGTAATTTATCTTTGAGTGTCCCGGTCGTCATTTATATCTCCCGGTCGTTATTTGTGTCCCAGTTTCCCAGTCTGTAATTTCTCTTTGAGTGCCATTGTAGGATTTATACTAAAATTTCTCTTTTAATTAACTATTTGAGCAGCTTCCTCGGCTGTTTCTTCTGTCATTTTAAGATCTATACTAAAAATTCCTCTTCACGTGCCAAGCTTGCTAAAGCTCAACAATTTATAATAAACCTCAAAATTTTAAGTATCTGTTTTAAGGTTTTCGAATTACTTTAATCTATTGTCAAAATATTTCGAAATATTTATGCAATTCCCAGTTTTTACATTTTAGTTTGTTTTCTTTTTCTTCTTTATTTTTCAGACGTCATATGAAACCCTCAATACAAAAATACATACAACTTATTTTTATATATAGATAAGATATAATCTGACGTAACAGACATGGTGTAACAGACATAAAAGACAGACAACTTATTTTTATATGTATAGATTTTTATATATATAGATACAGTTTCTTCTTTAGTTTTTTTTTTCTTTTTTAGTTTTTTCTTTTTTTAGTTACTTCTTTTTATTGATTTGTTTTCTTCAATTTGTCAATGTTCATTCTAACATTGATACTTGGAAAAATCTTTACGTGCCAAGCATGCTAAAGCTCCAACAATTTATATTAAACCTCAAAATTTGGGGTATCTGTTTTAAGGTTTTCGAATTACTTTAATCTATTGTCAAAATATATTGAAATATTTGTGCAATTCCCATTTTTTTTTTAGTTTTTTCTTTTTTTTTAGCTTTTTTAGTTTTTTATCTTTTTTATTTTTTTACGTTTTTTCTTTTTAGGTTTTTTCTTTTTTTAATTTTTTTAATTTTTATTTTTTTTTAGTTTTTTCTTTTTAGTTTTTTTAGTTTTTTACCATTTTTCTTTTTTCGAATTACTTTAATCTATTGTCAAAATATTTCAAAATATTAAATATTTCCATTTATATTCATTGTCAAATTTTACAATATATTGTCTCACTCGCCGTGAATTAACACGTTAGACCCTCAACAGGTTGACTCTAGTTCAGCATTGTGGAGTGATATGCATGAGAGGAAAATTTTCATCCAAGTCAACTTGTAGTCAACCTGCGATTGTTCCCCAGCGAGAACCTCCAACCGGTACGACTCTAGTTCGTCATTGTAAAAAGACACGTTTGCATGGAGCATAAATGGGAGACAGTAACAACGGCCATCCAAGGGGTAAAATTAACCTGGACAATTTGTCTTGGCTTTTTTCGTCAATTGGCCATGACTTCCGTTCAAAAAATCAGATCCGTTGATTTTTGAACGGAAGTCATGGCCAATTGACGAAAAAAGCCAAGACAAATTGTCCAGGTTAATTTTACCCCTTGGATGGCCGTTGTTACTGTCTCCCATTTATGCTCCATGCAAACGTGTCTTTTTACAATAACGTTGCAATTTTACCATGCAATAACGTTGTCAAATTGTCAAAGCCAAGACAAATTGTCCAGGTTAATTTTACCCCTTGGATGGCCGTTGTTACTGTCTCCCATTTATGCTCCATTCAAACGTGTCTTTTTACAATAACGTTGCAATTTTACCATGCAATAACGTTGTTGGGATGGCGCTTCGCGCCACCCCAACAACTAGTTGGTGGGGGCGCTTCGTGCCCCCCCCCCCCGCGCGTAAGTCGTTACGCGCCATTATAGTTGTGTCCCTGTGTCCCACCTGTGAATATAGATTATATATATATATATATATATATATATATATATATATATATATATATATATATATATATATATATATATATATATATATATATATATATATAAGTTGTTTGTGGGTTATGTCTGTCTGTCGAGTGACGTCGTGTTTGTCCGCATATGACGTCTGAATTATTTCACACTAATACAAAAGAAGAGAAAAAACTAAAAAAGGTAAAAACTACAAAAAAAAACTAAAAAGAAAAAAAAAACTAAAAAAGCTAAAAAACTAAAAAACTAAAAAAAGGTAAAAAACTAAAAAAACTGAAAAAACTAAAAAAAGGCAAACTACAAAAAAAAACTAAAAACTAATAAAAAAACTAAAAAATCTAAAAAACTAAAAAAACTAAAAAAAGTAAAAAAAAAGGTAAAAAATAAAAAAAACTAAAAACTAAAAAAGAAAAAAGCTAAAAAAAAGGAAAAAACTGAAAAATAAAAGAGAAAAAGAAAACTAAAAAAATATAAATAAAAATAAAAAAACTAAAAAAGATAAAAACTACAAAAAAAAACTAAAAAGAAAAAACGAAAAAAACTAAAAAAGCTAAAAAAAGGTAAAAACCAATAAAAAAACTAAAAAGAAAAAAAGGAAAAAAACTAAAAAATTTTTTCATCATATAATATGACGTCCGAATTATTTCATCATATGCTAATTCAAAAACAAGGAAAAAAACTGAAAAATAAAGGAGAAAAAGAAAATTAAAAAAATATAAATAAAAATAAAAAAAACTAAAAAGATAAAAACTTCAAAAAAAACTAAAAAGAAAAAAGAAAAAAACTAAAAAACCTAAAAAAGGTAAAAACCAATAAAAAACTAAAAAGAAAAAAAGGGAAAAAATTAAAAATTAATTTCATCATATACCAATTCAAAAACGAATGTATATATAGACCGGGACATCGGGGCACAAATGACGACCGAGACACCGGGATGACGACCGGGACAAAGGGAATACAAATGACGACCGGGACGCAGGGACACAACTACAACGGTGACGCCGGGGGCACAGGGGGGATATATAAATGACGACAGGGACACAGGCAATGTTCGATTAGCAATCACCATCAACAAAGGTCAAGGGCAATCATTAGAATCATGAGGTATAGATCTGAATATGGATTGTTTTTTCCATGGACAATTATATGTTGCATGTTCAAGAGTCGGTAAACCTGACAATTTAACAGCAACACAGAAGTATCGAAAGAAGGGACTAAATTGACTTTGCATCCAGTTGAATTTGACAAAGCATGTTTTAAATTAATTGGATTATTCTTATCCATCATATATTTATATTCTAGTTGACTTAAAAACAAGTCAGCTATAAATGGGCTGGCATTTCCCCCCATGGGAATTCCCATAATTTGCTTGTACAAATCACCCCCAAATCTTATATAAGTATTGTTTAAAACAAATTCCAATAACTCAAAAATCATATCCAAGCTGTAACATCTCAAGTTAACTGTAGTATTAAAGCAGTTTGTCCATATAGCTTTTTTATTATAAATGTCTATTTTTAAGAACCTTTTACTAGATAAGAGGAAAGATTTCTTTATAACAGTTTTTAAATTATCAAACACTAAATTAAGTGATAAATTAGTATACATTGGCGCAAAATCGAAAGACTCAATTCTTTTAGCTGAAACCATTGTTAAAGAATCTATCACCTGCAGTGAATTATTAACACTCCAATATGGATTAAAATTCGAAAATTTTTTAATACCAGAACAATAGGTTTTAAGTTTATTTACAATTTCCTTTAAAATTAAAGAGAGGTCAGTAGCAGCAATGCGGGTTGGACATTTAGCTGCTCCAGCAATAAACCGTGGTTTAGGGGGTTTCTTATGAAATTTTACAGTCCAATATAGGAAAGGGAACTTTTTATCATTGTCATTTATTTTAATATTAAAATTTTTAAAAAGTATTTCTTCAGTCTTTTCAATTAAATTCTCATCCTCTATATTTACCTTTTCGTAAACATTAGTTGTGCATAACTCCCTTTTTAAGATATCACAATACAGCTTCTGACAAATTATGGCAAAATTATTATTAGCTTTATCCACTGGCACAATTACAAATTCATTCTTTAGATTAGCAATTGCTTGTTTAATCTTCGCATTATAAAATAATGATTTAGTGTTACTATTTTTTAAGTTAGAATATATTTTATTTCTTACTCTACTAATGATTAAATTCTTCCAACTTTGAAAACTCTCTCTATTTTTATTCTCTTTCTTACACCACTTATCAATAAATAAATCAAAATCATTTTCCAAGCCATCAAGAACACTCGATGGTTTCAAATGATGAGAAAGACGGAAATTAGCCCCTTTATTCATTATAATTTGAAGATCATCTTGCTTTATTATCGACAAGTCCCCTGTTATAACATGTTTGTAAGTAGGATTTACAAATGGGCCAAGTTGCTTACAATTACAAACCGGTTTCCAATTTCTATCACTATCTAGTTTTTTTAGTATTAAATTATAATTAAAAATAATTTGCCCAATAGTTTTCGAAAATTTATAAGTTAAAACTGGACTATCATTATAATTTAAATTACTAGGAAGGGCCTGTTTCACATGCCGCTGATTTAAAATTTCTGGTAAATTAATATCTTCAATCTGCTTACAAGTAAAATTAATAGGTAAATATAATCTGTTATCCTTATTACTAATCTTATCGAACTTTTTCTTTTTTGAAATAAATTTTATTTTAGTTAGAATGCAAATTGTATCATATATTACTTTAAAATTATAATCAAGAGCTGTATTATTCTTAACAATCCAGAAAAGTTTGATTAAATTCCTCTTGGATAAATTATTTAGACACTTTATTACAGAAATCAGACCCTAGATTCAAGTAGCTGGCATAGATCTATAGAAAGCATATGTACATCTAATTCATTTTTTCTATTATTTTTCCTATGTCCTCTCGATCGTTTTTTACGTTTAGTAGGACAAGTATAAGAAGGATGGTCAATAAAACCATCAATACATTTAACAACAACATGAGACATGTCACCATATTTTGCTACACGATCATTTAGCCCAAAAGGATAAGCTGTACCAAGAGTATGGATCCAGAAATCCTCCTGTTTACGTAGTCTATTATTCTTCTCTTCTTTATTTAAATTTTCTAATTCTAAATTTTCTAAAATTGTGACAGTTATATCTGATATATATATATATATATATATATATATATATATATATATATATATATATATATATCTATATATATAAAAATAAGTTGTCTGTCTGTGGATGTGTGGATCAGGTGACGTCACCTGAAAAAACTGGATCAGGTGACGTCAAAACTGAAAAAACTAAAAAAAAGGCAAAAACTACAAAAAAAACTAAAAACTAATAAAAAAAACTAAAAAAGCTAAAAAACTAAAAAAAACTAAAAAAAGGCAAAAACTACAAAAAAAACTAAAAACTAATAAAAAAAGCTAAAAAACTAAAAAAACTAAAAAAAGGCAAAAACTACAAAAAAACTAAAAACTAATAAAAAAAAATAAAAAAGCTAAAAAACTAAAAAAACTAAAAAAACTAAAAAAACTAAAAAAAGGTAAAAAACTAAAAAAACTAAAAAAACTTAAAACTAAAAAAAACTAAAAAAAAGGAAAAAACTGAAAAATAAGCTAAAATAAAGGTAAAAACCAATAAAAAACTAAAAAAAAAACTGAAAAAACTAAAAAAAGGCAAAAACTACAAAAAAACTAAATCTATATATATCTATATATATAAAAATAAGTTGTCTGTCTGTGGATGTGTGGATCAGGTGACGTCACCTGAAAAAACTGGATCAGGTGACGTCAAAACTGAAAAAACTAAAAAAAGGCAAAAACTACAAAAAAAACTAAAAACTAATAAAAAAAACAAAAAAGCTAAAAAACTAAAAAAAACTAAAAAAAGGCAAAAACTACAAAAAAAACTAAAAACTAATAAAAAAGCTAAAAAACTAAAAAAACTAAAAAAAGGCAAAAACTACAAAAAAAAACTAAAAACTAATAAAAAAAATAAAAAAGCTAAAAAACTAAAAAAACTAAAAAAACTAAAAAAACTAAAAAAAGGTAAAAAACTAAAAAAACTAAAAAAACTTAAAACTAAAAAAAACTAAAAAAAAGGAAAAAACTGAAAAATAAGCTAAAATAAAGGTAAAAACCAATAAAAAACTAAAAAAAAAACTGAAAAAACTAAAAAAAGGCAAAAACTACAAAAAAACTAAAAACTAATAAAAAAAGTAAAAAAGCTAAAAAACAAAAAAACTAAAAAAAACTAAAAAAAGGTAAAAAACTAAAAAAAATAAAAAATAAAAAAAAACTAAAAAAAAGGAAAAACTGAAAAATAAGCTAAAATAAAGGTAAAAACCAATAAAAAACTAAAAAGAAAAAAAGGAAAAAACTAAAAAAAATTTTCATCTAAAAAACTAAAAAAGGTAAAAACTAAAAGAACTAAAAAAGAAAAAAATAAATGACGACACTCAAAGAGAAAGCGACCAGGACAAAAGGAATGTTCGATTAGCAATCAACAAAGCACCGGGACACAGGGAGTATAAATGACGACCAGGACATAAGTAAAAAAAACTAACAAAACTAAAAAGAAGGTAAAAACTACAAAAAAACTAAAAAGAAAAAAAAACTAAAAACTAATAAAAAAACTAAAAAATCTAAAAATCTAAATAAACTAAAAAAGAAAAAAAAAGGAAAAAAATAAAGGAGAAAAACAAAACTAAAAAACGAATGTATATACAGACCGGGACACCGGGATACAAATGACGACCGGGACACAGGGAATATAAATGACGACCGGGACACAGGGACACAACTACAACGGGGACACCGGGGGAAACAGGGGGATATAAATGACGACCGGGACACCGGGACAGGGAATGGTCGATTAGCAATCACCATCAACAAAGCTCAAGGGCAATCATTAGAATCATGAGGTATAGATCTGAATACAGATTGTTTTCCCATGGACCATTATATGTTGCATGTTCAAGAGTCGGTAAACCTGACAATCTATTTATATGCAAAGACAATGGGACAGCAAAGAATGTTGTATATTCGCAAGTTTTACGTAGTTAAAACCATATATATATATATATATATATATATATATATATATATATATATATATATATATATATATATATCTATATTCACAGGTGGGACATAGGGACACAACTACAATGGCGCGTAACTATTATGGCGCGTAACGACTTACGCGCGCGGGGGGGCTTGGGGGGGCGCGAAGCGCCCCACCAACTAGGTGTTGGGGTGGCGCGAAGCGCCACCCCAACAGCTAGTATATATATATATATATATATATATATATATATATATATATATATATATATATATATATATATATATATATATATATATATATATATATATATATACATATATGTTTTTAACTGCGTAAAACTTGCGAATATACAACATTCTTTGCTGTCCCATTGTCTGTGCATATAATATATATATATATATATATATATATATATATATATATATATATATATATATATATATATATATATATATATATATATATATATATATATATATAAATAAGTTGTCTGTCTGTCTGTCTGTGGATCAGGTGACGTCATGTTTCTGTGTTGACTGACGTCATGAAGTTAGGTGTCGTCATTTTTGCTATGACGGTGACGTCATTAAAGATATTTAAGACATATATGTTCACGTAGAAATCTATTAATGTTTAAGTTTAAAATGACTGATGAAATTACAATGGCAAAAGCCGATGAAGATGCTCAAAGAGTCTATGCCAAAAAACTTGCTGCTGATAGAGAAAGTCAGAAAAGAAAGCGTCCCGAGGAATCAAAAGAACAGCAAGGAAACAGGCTTGAGGTTAAAGAACGCAAACTGCGCAGTTAGATGAAGATCCACCTGGACAGCGAGAGTCAAAACATATCAAAACTGAAAATTATAGCGATGATGATTGGGTTTGGGATTTTGACTTGGATAAGGTCATCAATGCCTACCAGATTTTAGTTAAAAAAACAAAGGTTCGGCGATATGTATTTCATAGTGAAGCTGAAAAATAAAGAAGAAAAAGAAAACTGAAAAAAGAAAAATGTAAAAAACTAAAAAATACTAAAAAGAAAAAACACTCAAAGAGAAATTGCAGACCGGGACACAAATGACGACCGGGACACAGGGAATATAAATGACGACCAGGACACAGGTATTTAAGAATATCGTTCAAAGACAAATTTTTAATTGTAAGAAGACCGTTGAAAGAGAAATTTCTAATTGTAAAATGACTGAAGAATCTACAATGGCAAGAAGAAAAAGAAAACTGAAAAAATGTAAAAAACTAAAAAATACTAAAAAGAAAAAACACTCAAAGAGAAATTACAGACCGGGACACAAATGAGGAGACTCATTTGGTTGAAAATTGGAAGTTATAGTTTCCTGTTAAGAGTCAAAAGTGATAGAGGGCAGGAAGCCCCTTCCCCAACCCTTCCTCACCAACTAACCCTCTTCACCAGGCGAATTTGCTCAAGATACTCCAAAGAACATATAACAATGCCTCCAGGGTTGACACAACCCCTGTGCCATGGGGATAAGGTTGTAAGGCATGCCTTTGTGGCATATAATGTATTTATGGAATGGGTGGTCGTATATAATTCAGATGTGGGTTATTTGTTTTGAAATTGGAAGTTCTAGTGCTCTTTTTAAGAGTCAAAAGTGATTCGAGAGGTTCTTATAGAAAGGGTTGTCGTATATACTTCGGAGGGACTCATTGAATTGGTAATATGAATTTCTAGTGCACTTTTTGAGTCAATGTGATCTGAGGGCAGCTACCCCCACCCAACACGTCGTGTTTTCCCGAAATACATCGAATTAAAAATTTTGAGACAGTCGTTTATTCAAAGTAGTCCAAAGATCATATAACATGGCTTTTGGGCGTGAGGGCTGTAAGTTATGCCGGAGGGTATCTAAGGTTTTCATGGAAGGAATTGTTGTTTAACCTTAGAAGAGGCTCATTTGGTTAAAAACTGGAATTTCTATTTCCTTTTAAAGCCAAAAGTGATGGAGGGCATTTACCCCCCCCCCTTTCGAACAACCCGTCTTTTCATCGAACATATCTAATTGAAACTATGAGATAGCGATTTTGTTCAAAATAGTCCAAAGAACATATAATAATGCGTCTAGAAGTGACACAACCCCCAGTGCCCTTAGGATAGGGTTGTGAGTTGTAAGGTTGTAACATGAAGGGTAAATCTTAACAGGAACATGTATAGAAGGAACCAGGTTGTCATTGGTGTTACCCAAGGAAAACTTTAAAGTGAATTTGACACAGGGTAGCAGACATCTTAACTTTTTCTTGGAAGCTTTCATTACCGACTAGACCAGTCAGCCTTCTACAATATTACTTACATTCATTACAACTGACATTATTTATACAGTTTTGTTCTAACATCATTTGTGGTTGTAACCTAAGATTTTGACGTCATTCATCAACTTGTTTACGAAGATGCACTTTTGTTAAAAAAATTAATTTTAGTTTAAACATTGTTTTTTGTTATTAAAAAAGGCACTAGACATAGCAATTTTCTTTACAAAGGTATTGTTCCTGTAAAGAGTTTTTGGTCAGGAAGATTCCCATGGTGTATTTTGTTTCATGCAACGCCATTTTTATTGGTTTCAAGCTATTTTTCAAAATTTCTTTTAAGTTGTTATAAAGATAACATTTTACTATAAAAACTAATTTGCAAAATATTTACCATTCCTGAATCAGCTACAAGTGGCACTAGGCGCATCTACGGCTGCAACCACGGTTTCTATTTTCGTTTTCTATTTCTAAGTTTGTTAATTGCGTATTGTCTTATTTTTTAGAAATATAGTTTCTGAGTCTTCGAACAAAGAGCAAAAATATTGATGTGATTACATCAGAGCTATGAACAAAAATTTAACCTATAATGTTTTTAAGAAATTCGTAAAGCCAAATGAAGGTACGAATCAATTTATTCTAATTGCAGCTCTGTCTTCTTAACTAGATAATATTACTGATAGAATAATATTTTACTATGTACGAATGCTCTGTTTGTAAGAAAATTCTAACAAGGTCAGGGGGTCTTGTTAATCATTTTAGACTTCATACTAACGAAAAACCCTTTAAGTGTGTACATTGTTCTGTCTATTTTCGAACAAAGGATGCAAGACGTCGGCATGAAATTTCCCATTTAAAAGGTGAAGATAGGTACCAAATTTGTGAAATATGTGGAAAAAAATACAGAAGGGAATACCTAAGCACGCATAAGAAGGATCACACTGGTCACAATTGCACTATATGTGGGTGTCACTTTAGTACTGGAGGCATACTGAAAAAACATCGAAAAGAGCACTTAAAAACAACGGAGAATGCAATAATCGATATTAAGGTGCCTTCTGAGAAAGCAGAAGTTAAAGTACACGGTCAAATCAAAGTTTCGGTCGAACAAACTGACATTAATCAAGAAAATGAATGTGCATCAAGCAGAGATGAACCATGTGAAAGCTTGAATGACTGCAATATGGCAGAACCTGCAGCAAGCAGGAATGAACCATATGAAAGCATGAATGACTCTGTAGTTCAGTATAGCAAGAATTTTGTCAATCAGGCTACCACTAATGTAGCAGAACCACCAGCAGGCAGAGATCAACCACACTAAAGTTTGAATGACTGCAATTTGGCAGAACCTGCAGCAAGCAGAAATGAACTATGTGAAAGCTTGAATGACGGAATATGGCAGAACATGCAGCAAGCAGAAATAAACCAAACAAAAGATTGAATGACTACAATGTAGCAGAACCTGCAGAAAGCACAAATGAGCCACGTGAAAGGTCGAATGACTGCAATATGACAGAGCGTTCAGCAAGCAAAAATGAACCATGCGAAAGCTTGAATAACCGCAAAATGGCAGAACCTGCAGCAAGTAGAAATGGACCTTGTGAAAGCTTCAATGACTGATATGTCACAGAGCCTGCAGCAAGCAGAAATGAACCTTTCGTCAATCAAGCTACTACAAGTATGGTAGGGCCTGCAACAAGCAGAAATAAACCATTTGATAGCTTGAATGACTCTACAATATAGTATAGTAATGATTTCGTCAATCAGGCTAATTCTAATATGGCAAAACCTACAGTAAGCAGAAATGAACCATGTAAGATCTTAAATGACATTGCAGTAGGTTAGAGTACAAAATTCGTCAATCATGTTAATTCTAATATGGCAGAACCTATGGCAAGCAGAATTGAACCGCGCAAAAGCTTGAATGACACTGCAATAGAGAATGGTAAGAATTTCTTCAATCAGGTTAATACTAATATGGCAGAGCCAACAGCAAGCAGAAATGAACAATACGAAAGCTTGAATTACTCTCTACGTAGAATATAGTAGGAATTTCTACTTTCCCAGGTGGAAATATGATATTTTTAGTTGGAGAATTTAACGCCAGGTAGGTAAAAATATTGATAGATGGTACCATAACCTAGGTAAGTTTGGTGTAGGAAAATAAAATAGCAATGGCTATAGACTGTTGGAATTTTGTAGTTATAACAATCTAGTTATAACCAAAACGGTGTTTGGTCATAAAGTGACCCATATTTTAACATAATATTCATGCGATAGTAGAACAGTAAACCAGTATGTTGAGTATGTCATTGTAAATAGATGACTGCAGGATCAATACAAGATGCTAGGGTATATAGAAGTGCTGTTATCAATGTCAAAAGTAAAGACAGCCATCTGGTAGTGTCTAAGATAAATTTAAATCTGAAATCGTAGACTCCAGGATAAAAACTTGAAGGAAACTTTCCAGGAACAGTTGAATGCTAAACTGGCGAGTTTAAAATTTTACAATGTAGAAGATGGATGGAATAACTATAGGAAAACAATTTGGGTAGTTACTGATGGTGTCTTGGGAAAAAGTTAAAACTGCAGCTAGGAATATAGTGAAAACCCTTCATGTTTAATTGAGAGGAGAATGGGCTTGTACAAGAATTATCTGAGTGATAAATCATATGAAAACAAAAGAAATGTAAAGAAAATGTAGATAGCTTCAAAATATGAATTACGGAAATATGAAACGGAGGCTATGGATAATATTGCCGAGGACCTGGAAGATACAGTAGACGGTATAATAGTAAAATATTGTACTGGCATGTTAATAATCTGAGAGGGAGTGGTCAGTTTAGACTTATCCCAGTTAAAGATAGGAAAGGGGTCACAACTAGTTATAAGGAAAGGGTTTGTAAACTAAGTGTCATCAGCACAAAAGAAACAAAGATAAAAAATAATATAAACCAAAAACAAATAAAACCACCACGAATATTAATAAAATAAAATTGTCACAATCAATCCACGTGGGGAATAGAAGCTATTAGAGCTACCTAAATGAGAACACCAAAGTAACTAAGCAAAAAAGTGTAAAAACTGAAATTAATTTAATTATTCAGTTACGAAATAATCCTCTTAATAGCTATTCTTGAAACATTTCTTGTTGGTCTAGTAGGTAATCTCGTCCTCTGCTGATTACATAAAACCTTAATTTCCTGACTCTCTGTTCATTTTTCAAAACGCTATCATAAATTGGGTTAATATTTAAATTTCCCCTGTCTCTATTTGTTGAAATATTAGCAAAAATATGGTTTTTAATTTCTATAGCCTCCCTCGACCATTGAGAAAAACCACTATCATTAGAAATAGCCGTGGCCTCATCGAATTGTAAAAAATGTTCAGGATGAGAGAAAATATGCTCAATCAGAGTCGAAACAAAATATTCTTGAGGCTCGCTTAATTGTAGGAATTTTTCTATTGAGTTGTGATGCTCAATAAATCTTTCAAGAAATTGTTTGGAAATTCTACCAATATAAAACACCCAAAGGAATTTTATACACCCCACTAACTAAATTTCCCCAGATCAAGTCCCTCCCAGAATTAATTGTTGCCTTTCATTCCACGCACATAAACGGCCATGTGTCAATTCTAAATTCTTGACCAACATAGGCAGGCGTGCCTTGTTTACCTCTCCTTCTAGGGAGTCTAACGGTTCTATGTCAATTTTAAATTCTTGTTCAACCTGTCAAGATCCCCGAGCCGTGAGCCTGGCTGAGACGAGGTTACCTACTAGACCAACAAGAAGTGCTTCAAGACAAACGAAGAACGTGAACTTAGGATTTTCTTCGATCACCTTAGTACATATCATAAGAATTTACAGTTTACCTTAGAAATTGGAATTGCAAATAAAACCTCATTCCTAGATATGCTAATTATTTGTAGCTTAGATAAACTTAATTTTACTATTTACAGGAAACCAACACAAAACAATAGACATTTACATTTTAAATCAAACCACCCCCGCAAGTTAAAAGAGCTGTCGTAATCTTTCTCGTCGATCGTGCCTAAACATTTAATCTGATTCTTACGTCACAACAGAACTAGACTTTATCATGGATATACTTTTTGGAAAATGGGTACCCTCTTTTATTTATTGATAATACAATTAACCGTAGACAGAAAAGACACTACCATGAAATCATTGGTAGTTTACCATGTAAGAATCCCGATAAGCCCTCAAATATAATTTATCTCCCTTGTATCCCAAAAATCAAGACGAATCTTTAAAAAGTCTACACACAAAATAATCTATATGTTTTATTTACCAATAATTTGAAAATTGCAAATATCCCAAGTTCTGGTAAAGATGGAACTCCAGTTACTCGCCAAAGAGGAGTCTATTAAATACCATGCGATTGTCGCAAATTATATGGTAGGTAGAACTCACCAGAATTTAGAGAATGGCATACAACAGCGTTACCTGTCCTGGCTAAGGGGTTTGTGCTGTGGTGTGAGAAAATTTTTTCCTAAGGGCACGAGTTCAATCCATGTTGTAACCAGTTATTTGGTTTGGGACGGGCGTCAGTGGCGTGACTCTGTAAGCCCAGCCAGAGTCCGCCAGTCTCTAAATGGGTACATGGAGAAATCTGGGGAAGGTAAGCAGGAAGGGTGTGTAAAAGCACAGAATGGTTGGCCCCCAGCCCCCCATTGCACTTCCTGGCTGAAGGGCCATGAGACAGAGATAAGCACCACCTGTTCGGACCTTAAGGGTCTAGTGCCGTCTTATTTATTACAATAGCATAAAGATGATATACAAAAGCTCTAAGTTCCAATATTGCTGCCGTTTCTTTTGATTCTGCTTTAAGCAGCTATATGTCGGAAAATCCAAGCCACAAAATACTTTTTGAAGAAACCACCGTTATTAGCAATGACCTAGGCATAAAGCAAGTAGTTCGAGAAGTAATTTAAACCAGACTTAAGATTAATGATAATATTTCCTTAAATAGGGACTTGGGAGAATATTCACGAAATGCTCTATACACAAATTTAATTTAAATGATCTTACAAAATATCATAGAATATCAGTAGAAATTAACACAGAACCTATCACAAATAGACTTTTGAGATCAGCAGCCATAAAATGCAAGATTAGCTGTAAAAACGTGTTTTTAATCATTCTCTTTCATTTCAATGAATTGTCTCGTGTCTTCTCAATTAATTTACCAGTCCCGGTTGAACTTTGTTCAAGTAAGGATGCTTGGATTGTTTAAAAAAAAATTCATTTTAGTTATATTGGTTGTTTCTTGTTGTAAGTTTTTCTTCTTATACCTTTATGTTTTGCTGAGGACGGCCCATGGACATAGGGCCGAAATATTCATTCCAATTAGATTTCCGTTGTCTTGCGAAAATAAATAACTTGGTCGCTATTTAAAACTATCACAAATCATTGTCAATAGACAAATGAAACCAAAAATGAACTGAAATTAAAATAAACACCCGAGTCAAACTCCAAACGAGCAGAAATTAAGATAGATAGGGTTGACAACCCCCATACCTTCTCAAGATCAGAACATGATTTACAATTTATTAAAAAAAAGAAACAAAAGCAAATGAAAGTAGATTGACAGTTTATAGATCTTAATATTTTTCCCTTAAAGTCTTTGAATAATTTTTGAATTATTAAAGTTAAAAAAGTAAAAAAAAATAAAGTACATTTTGTTTTCACTTAAGTACAAATTAAGTTCTGGTTTTGAGGAGGCTTGGGGTTGTCAGCCCTGTAAATGACAATTTCTGCTCGTTTTGAAATTGACTCGGTTATTTATTGATATTTCTGTTACTTTGGGTTTATTAATTCATTGATGCTAATCTTTGGTAGTTTTACGCTTGGTTGATGATTTGATTCTATTTTTGCTTATCTTTGGTTCAATGGAGTTCTTTACTTTTCTTTGAAAAACTTATTTTGTAGAGTATTTTTTTAATTAACTTCTTTTCGTTTTATATTGAAACAGTCTTTTCAGTGAAAAAAACCAATAGTTTTAGTTTTAATTAAGCTTTTTATTTAATAATTTATAATTTTGGCTACTATTTGTATGCTGGAGAAACCTTTTCAACAGTTTTTAACAACTCAGACCCTCTTGAAAAACTTGACACAAATAGTAGTGTAATTTAGTTTTATACCTGCTCTAATTGACCTGAAAAACAAAACTTAATACCATTCCAAAAAAATTTTACCCAGCCCGGATACTCTTACACTGTTTTGATTTAGTTGGATTTCAAGACCAGAAGTATTAATAGAAGTAGCCCTGAAAGTTGGGACTGAATGCCCTCAGTCGTTCTTATGATATTACTGAGGTGCTTATTGGGAATAAGCATAGACAGAGTGCGTTTCGATTTAATTTTAATGCAATAATTAGTTTTTAAGCATAATGGGCAAATTGCATAACTGCAAGGTTTGGCCTACCCAATAGCCCCAGAGATTTAGTTAACTTTATTTCTGATTATTTTTGGCTTAATGAAGCTCTTTGCTTTTCTTTTAAAACTTATTTTGTCGAAAAAGTTTTCCACATTAATTTTCAATCCGGCACCGTTATTGTTATTTTTTTTTTTAGGCTATCTTCAGAAATTCCCTTAAAATTTACTTTAAACCAATTTAAGACTAATTCAAATAATAGTCACCATTGGTGAGTCAGCTAAAAATAGCAATTATTTTGTCACTTATAATTTGTCTTTGACTGCCAAGTTCAAATAATTGGTGTTTTTATGGCCTTAAAATTTCCCCCTCACGTATCACTTAGTCCATACTGATTTACTACACTCTTCATTTGGTACGGCCACCCCGTATCTGAGCTGCTTTTTAAAACTTTTTATTGTGTGACTGTTATAACTGAGAAATGATAATTTGATTTGAAGAAATGATTTAGTAGATTCATGGTGGTTAGAATTGCGGCCACAGTCAGGACTCTTTTGTCTTGAGAGTGGCCGTTAATGGTAAATTCTTTGTTTAATTTATATGTTTCGGATGAAAATAAAAATGTCTATGTCTATAATCTTGAGAATAGTAAAAGAAAAAATCAACTTAAAAATCTTCAAACATTTAAAAAAATCAGTACGATTGGAGTTAATTTTGCATAACAGTAGAATTATAAATAGCATGCACAATTATGAAAAAGACCTTGTTTTGTCCATACTTATAATAGGCTTTTCATCCTTATAAAATGGCTAGTAAATTCATTATCTGGATTGTAATACAATTATTCTACTGACTAGTGAAAGTTTTAGGTCCATTTTCTGTCGGGGTGGGGGGGGACAAGTACCTTAATAGAAGTGCAAAAATATAACATAAAATACATTTTATATCAGATGTCAGGAAAACTGAGCAAGGGGAAACAAGGCCCCGCTGCTGAGGCCTAGAACCTCCAGTGCTACTTACAGTATAGATCATGAAACACCTGCATCTTTTGGACCTCTTGACGTGAAGTCGAAAAAATTGTCGAATCGTGGTACATTTGAAGCCGGGTTGCCACTGTGGTTACGTTCGTACCATTTTGGTACGTTTTAAGTAAAACGTTATATTTTACTTTACGGTGATAACAACGGTACATTTTTAATAATAAGTTTAGAACATAAATATTTTATGTTACACTTTTGATTAATGAATAAGTTGCATATTTTCTGAGTAATCTATTTTTTTCCATGAAAAAATTCCACTGTTGTCAGTTTAATTACACTAAAATGAGTATCGACATTTTTTCACATCGCGGTCATTCAGTATTATCAATCACTTATTAGTGTGAGAAAATACCCACTTCACTTATTCGCATAGTAGATTAAAATAACATTCTTTTTCATGAGATTATCGTTTGCAGTAATGTGAAAACCCTGAGAAAGCAAACAGACTTTGCACTATCTTCTCAATAGTCACCAGCTTGCATCAGTTGAATTTGGATCTTGTTCAGTCAACAGTCATACTGAAATTATATGGAGAAGGAGAAATTTGAAGTCAGAAAGAAAAATTAGTGAAAAAAAACATCGGTAGATAATAAAAGAAGCTATTTTCTCCATAATCTATTTTGGTAATTATGTGTTAGCCAGCACACACTCGGGAATTCGAATCTATAAAAATCAGACAATAGCCGGTTTATTTCTCTTTGTATACGGAGAAAATTAGCTTCGGCTGAGTCGAAAACTACATTGTAGCTATATTTTGATAAATATTTAGTTGGTATTTTGGTTAGGTTAGGTTCTACTTTCAATTGATTTTTCAGATCTTCGAAATTTCAGGAATATATAAAATGTACATTTTTTGCATAATTTCACTTATACGAGCTTGAAAGCGCTTGAAACTATAGGGTCGGGGAGCGCCAAGTGCAAGAGTTGAAAAAAGCTGTTTAGTATTTTATACCAATCTACAGGCCGAGATACAACCGCGAATCAACTAAAAAGAGCCTTTTTAGATTTAGTTAAAAGTTTTTCTCCAAGTGTCGCGAGCTCCGGGCAGGAAAAGTCAATTTTTCCTCTGTTTAAGATGTTTTCAGATTACCTTCCCTCATGTACATCTTGAGACACGAGACACAAAGTGAACACGTTTCCCTTTAAATGTATGTGAGTCAGATATAGATTTTAATCAGTCTACATTTAATTTCTGGAAGTGTGTTGTCAATTAAAAAGATGAAGCTGACAATTCTTCCTTATAATTTTTACAAAATTTTATGCTAACAATGATGTGTCTATCCTATTTCAGTGTTGGAACAGAGCATCAGTTTTCTTAATCAAAAATAACAAAGACCTCATTCTGCAATAGATTCAATCCGAAAACTCTTTCTGATCTTCTGCATGTCAGATGAGTGATGTTCCCAAGTTGTTTATTTTTGCTTTGCTGTAAGAGTATCTAATATAAAAGTAAGTTTTAAATTCAGTCCAAAGTGAATTATTGGAGTTGTTTATCTAGATTTTGCTGAATAAAATGTTATCTTTACTTGTTTTTTTTTTCTTCTATGTATCCTAAATTGCGGCAAACTAAATGACAAACTGAAAACGAAGACATACCTTGGCAAAACTTTAGCAAGTGTACCCTATGCATAATATGAGCCTTATTTGTTTCATCACTTCACAATTTTGGGGGGTTTTTGTTTGAATAAGATGAATGAAGATCTATCTAATTGCTTTATTTATTTTTCTTGTGTCAGAACAAAGTGTCACTCAAAATTGCTCGACAAAAAAGGCCAAATAGCACCCGAATATACTCAATTTTTTTTAAGGCACGGCTGTTTCTGCTGCAATAGCAAAAAGGGTTCCAACTCATTAAAATCTAGAAAGAGGAGGGAGTTTTCAAATATTTTCATTATTTAAAAAAAAATTCGCAATCAAATTTTTTTTAGCACACAAAAAAGGTACTTTATAAATTTGGAGGTTCTTTTTAAAAGATTATACAAAAACGATATTTTTCAAAATATACAGGGAATAACTACCCCCCTCTAAGTGTCGGTTTTAATATCGAATTAAAGGAACCCTGTCTTCAAAAGAGTACTTCCTGTCAAAAGCTACGAAAAAGTTACGTTTGTAAGAGTTTGGACGTTACAAAATTTTTTGGTCTTTAGGCAAAATCCATTCGAAGCTCAACAACCCTGGGCTGGGTTGCCACCTGTAGTACTATAGTGCTAATTGTAGCACTATTTTTGCCTATGTAGCACCGTAGCACGATCAGGGTAAGATGTAGCACTATTTCGGAAAGTCTGGAAAAATGTAGGACCTTAGTGCTACAATTTTCGGGAAAAAAAAAATATTAGGACCAGTGTCAGCAAGTGAGGGGATTTAAAAGACTGGAGGAGGATCTTCTGCTGAGCTTTCTAGTTTGATAAGTTCTCTTAAGTGGGAATTTCAACTTCTGTTGAAGCAACTTGATTTTTCCTCAGGAAAAGGAAACTCGCTTGGCGCCAATTTCAAATTGTGTTTGAGGTGTGGATTTTAATGGAGGTAAACAGGTGAGACTTACTGACAGCTTACTGCAATAATTTAAGTTTTGTTGGTTCTAATTTATGCAGTATGAAAGGATTTAGACCCTCACAATGCCTCTAGCGCATTAGAATAACTTCACATAAAATAGGGGGATGGGACACAATGTATCTATAAAAATCTAAGAGATATTTTATTTGTTTTTTTTTTATAGAAAACCATGGAGACCAAATTTTTCAGTAAAATTCCCCCCCCCTAAAAGAGTTTTCCGAATCTTGGAGGGGGAAGTTCCATACCCCTTGCTCATTGACACTTCTCATAACTTGTTAAGATACCACTTGGAGTGGGACACCATCTATATTAAATTTTTTCTTCAAGTAGAAAAGGTCTATTCAACCTAATTTCTTTACAAACTCCTTTTTTTTATTAAAAAAAACCTGAAGAATAGAAATGATATGGAGGGGAAGGAGTAACTTCAGACACATTAGATAAAGTATCACTATTATTACAATCAAAGTACTTTAGTTTTAACAGCTCATTATTTCAGGTAAATAAATGATAAGAATACAATTAATAAAAGATAAGTTGAAAGACAATGAGAATAAACTACATAAAAACTACAGAAACTTCAAAATGCTTAAAATTTGTTTGTCATTCAGTACAGTCATTTCACCTGCTCAATTTCTGAATTAATTAAAAATATAGATAACCTTGCAACTCTGTCCTGTGAGTTTACCAGCTTATTTAAATCCAAAAAATGACAATAATAAGAAAAATGTATACAAATTTTGGAACTGGAAGATTAACAAGAAAATTAAATTACTGAGAGAGGAAATGAAAATGCAAAAATCACATGCACTGAAAATCAATCTGCTAAAATCTTGCTCTTGGTCCATAAATGCAGCAACTGTATCAACTTAATTTGAAATTAGAGGCAATGCTCTAGCATTGCCATGGTAAAGATCGTTATACCTTCAATGTATTATTTAAAGTTTATTCCCAGAGTCAAAGAAACAGGTGAGTGCAGAAATTTCATAGGGGCCTCATTTGATTGGAAGCTGAAAGTTCTAGCATCTTTTTTCTAGTTAAAAGAAAATGAATTACAACCAATCCCCCTCCCTTGCCTTTTACGCGAATTGATACCACATAACCTTCAAAGACATCCAATCACAATTTTAAGATAGCCATTTTATTTAAAATAGGCATTAGTTTCAGCACATATGCCTACAGAGACAATTTGAGCCCCACAGTCCATGGGGAAGGAACCATAAATAATAAAAATCAGCATTAGCCTGAACATATGGCTTAAAATGGAAATTGGGAGCTTGTGTGGCATCTCAGGAACAACTAAGGACATTAAGTTAAAATTTTCAGGGAAAATCAGCCAGTATTTGCACTAAGTTGTAAAAAGAGTACTCAGTAATATCTTAAGAGCAGGTAAGGGTTTGAAGTTGAAACTTTTGGAGAATGTTAAGAGATACAGTGAACCAAATCAAAATACACTATGCACATTCTTGTTGTCAATACAGCATAAGGGCAATATTTGAGAAAAAGCACAGGGAATGAGTTGAAATTTCAAAATATGTTGAAGGAGCCAAAAGACACTATACGCATCTGGATTATAAAATTATCATATCTGCAATATCTCAGGAACAGCTAAGAGGTTTAAATTCTCAGAAACAGCCATGAGCATTAAGTTTAAATTTTCTTGGAATATTAAGTCACTATAGAACTTTCAGGGAATATTGACATGGATTTTGAAGAAAATCAAAAGACAAAAAATACATCAAGCTCGTAATAAAGTTGCAGTTGCAATGTCTCAGGAATAGCAAAGGATATTAAGTTGAGATTTTCATGAAATGTGGATATCTGCAATATCCAAATGAAATCAGTATATGCACCCAGTTGTTTGCATCTTTACTATTGGAGAACTAGCTAAGGATGAGAAGTTGAAACTTAGGAAATGCTGACAGGGATGTTGAACTAGGGCATCATGTACATCCAATTTGTCAAAAGGGCCTAATGTAAAAGATCATAAGAGTGGCTAAAAGGAATGAAACTGAATTTTTCATGGATCTGAGCAGTCAAAACAAACTCGTTGCAATACAAATTTGCAGCAGAAGCAACAATTCATGAAAACTCAAGGGGCACAGGGTATATTTTTTCAAGGTCTGGGAGGGCCATTTCATTATTTTCCCAGTTTTCTGGTGGAAATAGCAAGAAAAAGGTTTTTTGAAAAAAAACAAGGTAGACAATTGTTGCTGTTTTATTAAAATAATTAAACGATATCTTTCAAAATCTTCTTTTCCCAAAAATTGTACCCTTATCCTGGATGTAAAGGTCATGAGGAACTTTCCTCACCAAGGTGTTGCTGATACCTCTAATTTTTCTTTTATATGAAAATCAAAACAGAATGTATACATCCAAGTTTTGAAAAAAAATTGATGCTATCGAAGTAGCCTCTTTTCAAAGGCAGCAGTACAAAATCAAGGAGATATTGAAACAAATAGTCAAAGATAACAGATGCTGACACCAATGAAAAACAAAAGAAAAAATATATCTAAAACAAGTGGAAACTATCAAACAGACAGAAAAAGGGCTACTGAACCACCCCTGAGCCTTCAGAAGGCCATAGCATGAGTGTCCTTCACAGGAAACCAAACTAAATTTAAACATTTTCTTTTAAAGTTATAACACTTAATTGTATCGGATTAACGACGCTTTTTGAATACTAAGGTCCGTGCGTCGGCCCTGCAGTGCATTCCTGCTGCATGATTCGATCTTTGGGTCCCGTATTACCAAGCTAAGGTCAAACTCACTGCGCCACCACAGGACTTATAACACTTACAATTCAAAAATTGTTGTTAAATAAAATCTTGTAGCCTATTTTGAATTGCCAAGATTTTGACAAACCAATACAAATCTATATCAAATAATTAGTTTATTTTTATTATTTTTTTTCACTCATCTTAATTGCTATGGTGATTTTATTTCATCTTCTCGTTTTTGTATGTATTTTTTACAAATTAAACTAGTGTTCAAAATACATACAACTTTCAATAAAACACAACTGACCCAACAGCTTTTAAAATACTTTGAGTTATGCAATAGCCATAGTTCTGATTGCAGTAATTTCTGTTTATGTTAAGTTTGACTCAATTATTTATTTTAGCTTTTACTTTTTTATGATTAATTCATAATGATATGCTTCTATATCATTGTGGGTTGTTATCACTTATATTAATTTCAGAATCTTTTAGGTTTTATCTCTTCATTTGTAGTAGCTTCTGGTGATCTAGTTTGACCATTAAGATGTTATTTCTACTTATCTTAGGTATAAATATGGCTCTGTGTTTTTCTTTAAAAAATATCTTCTTTATTTGTTTTAATTTAACAGCTGAAAAAATGAATATTCAATGTGCTTGGCACTGCAAATTTGTGGACTGGCTGTTGATAGACAATAACTGATAATATACAATTCTAGAATTTGAAAAAGATGGCAAATTTATCAAACATTCCAAATATACAAAGAACTGGAAGATAATGCTTAAATGACAGAAGAATAAGGTAGAATAAATCTAAATATTTGGGACTGATGTGGATAAATATTTAGTTGTTCAAGTCCCCATAAGGAAACACTATAAAATTCTGAAAACATCACAATAATTTACAAGATTATATTTTTTGAAATTACATTAAATTACAAATTAGCCTACATTAATTCTAAAAAATTATATCTGTAATTTTTACATGGTTTTAAGGTTTTTTTTTAAACTAAAAATCCCAGTATATTAACATTTAACAAACAAATGCTGCATATGTTGTGGTAGGCCTACAAACCTGGAGACCCTGTCTATCAATCTCAATCTAAATAACAAAAAACTGTTCTTTTAATTTTGATCCCATTAATTTTCAGCCATTGACAAATGGTTGTTCAAATGTGTTTTTTTTCTTTTTTTGCAGCTTGATTGATTTTGAATCAGTTGTAAAACTCGACAGTTCCCCTTCCTCTTCTGAATCATCTGATGATGAAGAAACAGCTGAATCTAGCTCAACTGATAATCAAGAAGCGAGAAAACGCAAGAGTAGTCTGAAGCCAAACAAACAGAGTACTAACCAGAAAAGCCGAAAATATCCAACAAGCCCAGAAAAATCAAAAATCGAAATAAATTCTGTGATAAGTGGAAAATGGATCCTGAACTAGGTGGGTTTATTAGTAAATCTGATATGAACAGTCAGCATGCTCATTGTAATTTATGCAAGAAAGATATTCGAGGAAGTATCTACAATGTCAAAAGACATGTCAAGTCTACATTTCACAAGCAAAACGTGCAGGCTATGACATGCACAGTGCCTGTTGACCAGTTTGTGCAAACACCGGAAGTGCAGAAGAAGCAGCTTTTTGACGATTCAGTTAAAGATGCTGAGTTACGCCTGGCAGGTTGGGTTGCAAAAGAGGATATTTCTATAAGAAAAACTGACTCATTGCTACAAGTCATGAAATCATGTTTCCCAAATGATGCTGTTTGCCAAGCATTAGCCTCGTCGAGAACCAAGACAACTGGAATAATCAAGAATGTTCTTGCCACAGAGGAAAAAGTGCAGCTTGCAAATTGGTTAAGGAATAACAAGTTCGCCATTATTGTAGATGAATCTACGGACAAGTCATGGGCCAAAGTTTTGGTCATCATTGCAAAGTATGTGGATGCTAATTACAATGTTCGTGAAGATTTTTTGGGTCTTGTTGACGTGCACGACGCGTCAAGTGCCGGTCAGAAGAACCTGATTATGAAATGTCTTTCGGACCTTGGTATACCTATACAAAATTTAATGGGTATAGGCTTCGATAATGCTAGTGTGAATACTGGGTCTGTGAAAGGACTAGGGGTGTTGCTTAAAGTTGAAGTACCAAATTTGTTCATTCTTGGTTGTACAAGTCACTCGCTCGCGTTATGTGCAACATACGCCGCCAAAAAGCTACCAGAGGGTTTGGAATTATTCATTCACGACATTGTAAACTATATTGCAAGCAGCCCGAAGCGCCAGGACGAGTTGAAAAAGTGTCAAGAATTTGCACGTGTAGAGAGCCACCGCCTACTTCAAGTGGCAAACACAAGATGGCTATCATTGGAAGCCTCTGTTAAGAGAATCCTAGAACAGTGGAGTGCACTGATGCGGTTCTTCGCAAGCCACGGAGAAGGTGATGCAGCAGGAGATAAATCTTCGAAAGAAAAGGCAAGTCGGATTTTGGCTTGTATGAAGGGCCCAAAGATTAAAGGTTACCTGTACTTTATTGCCTTTGTCCTTGAAAAGGTAAACGAACTGAATATAGAGTTCCAGAGCAGTAAAACTCGCATTCATAGGCTCTTGCAGAGTTTTAGAGTGACTTATCTTGCTCTTTTGAGATGCTTTGTGACAAAAGAAGCAATAGCAATCGCAGGAGATCCATTCAAGGTCAAACTAATTCCACCAAATTTCCTAAAACTGGAAGAGCTCAAGCTTGGGCCGAACACCCTGAACTATATCGCTACATCGTCTAGCGCAGGTCAGCTGAATAGGCAGCAAGTGCAAACAATCCATACAAACTGTTTGAGCTTTCTCGTCGAAATGTGCTTGCAGGTATCAACAAGAATTGATTACAAAGATGAAACATTGGTGAACCTTCGTTGTATAGATCCTACCGTGGCCGTTTCTGGAAAAGTGGATACTATTGTTCCACTCATGATCCGTTTCCCGAACCTGCTTGGCGACAGCGAAGGTGAAAGTGACACTCTACGAGATAAGCTGGAAGTTCAGTGGACTAAGCTGGCCGACAGTAAAGAGGATCTCCCGAAATTTGAACCCAGCGATGATCCTGGAATCTTTTGGAAGCAGCTGAGTGACGTCAAGGACTGCATATCTAGGCCAGTATATTTGGAAATTTCCAAGTTCATGTTGACATTGTGTGCTCTTCCTCATTCCAGCGCAAGCGCAGAAAGGCAATTTTCTATTTTGAACAATTTGAAAACAAAAATTAGAAATCGTCTCCAAACTGAAACTGTGACTGCACTGATGTTTGCAAAGCAATATGTGATCAGACGCTCCGCCGATGCTGGAAGCAGCAACTCCTGGAAAATAGATGACAGTCTTCGTCTTTCATTCCAGAAGTGGAAGGGAGCATCGAGATCCACGAAAGTAAATCTCATTTGTAGCAACGCAACTGGCGTCGATCAAAATGAGGAAGAGGAAATAGATTTTTGCGACTGATTCAAGAGTCATTCTTATTTTTTTCGAAAATGATCTTTAATAAACCCGTGATTTGGAAAAAAAAAAGCTGAGCATCCGTAAAGGAACAGTAAACTTGACTCAAAGTTGACTCGGGGAGCTAGCTGACATATCCAGAATATGCCCTGAGTCGATATTGAGAGTAAGAAACATTCTAGTTACGACCATTGCAGTTTCCGAAAATTAGATTTTTGGTTTAGTAGAAAAAAAGCAAAAAATTTGTGTGCCGCAACTAGGAATCGAACCCACGCCGTTTTACCGTTGTGACGTTTGACTATGGTCTACACGTAAAAAGGCGAACTTTTACAATACATAAGTGCATAATTACAGTGCATAAGGGGCAAGGGCCTGCCAGCTAGCTCTGGGAACAATAAGGAGGAGTTTCGAGATGACAAAGAAGGGGGGTCCTGTCGACAATAAGTCCCTGTATATTTATCTAAGCCCCCAGGGCCGGTTTGATGACCGAAAGTTGCCTAGTCAAGTTTACTGTGCCTTTAAAGCCTCTTTACTGCGTTGTTCTGCTAGATGAGTCGAATAATAGTCCTGCTTTCGACCACATGCTTCACGCATTGCTTAAATCCGAGTGTATTTTTCTCTTGGTTTTCCGCTAGAAAAACCTTTAGCCTCGGAAATCTTTGCCTCTAAAAACTACCTCAGTTCACTACCACAGGTTCAGTTCACTGAAAGATAAAGACTTTTCAAAACTAGCGTAAACTACTATCGAATTGTAATTGATTCTTACTAACAATAATTTATTATAAGCTCGTGTGATCCCGCTTGAAACACCTTGAAATAATTTTTGGAAGTTTTGAATAACATATCAAAAATAAATGTTTTTAGACATTTAGATGTTTCTTAATTTTGTATAGCTGTCTTCATTGAATAGCTGTCTTCATTGGTAATCTGTTAACATATTTATGACAAAATACAGCTAGATCACCTTTGGAAGAAAGAGTACATTTGTTTTCAAAAAGTACTGCTTTTCTTAAAATGTACCGCAAAAGTACTACTTTTTTCAAATATACTACCAACTCACTACTTTGAAAAAAATGTACTAAAAAGAGTACAATTTTTCTATCGCTGGCAACTAAAAGCGCCACACAGCTTATTACGCATGTGCGTACAATGCTTTAGTTAAAATAACAAAGGTATCCGTAGAAATGCTGTAATCTTTGTGTGATTGAAAACGCGACTAAAAGTTTTAATTGATCAACACCAAGCAGGATTACGCGAAAATTGCATATTTAGCAAAAAATTTGCGTAGCACTTATGTAGCACCCTGTTCTCGAGAAAAAAAGCACACTTTGGACAGGAGCAGGTGGCAACCCAGACCCTGGGTCCTTGAGATTCAAAGTCATAACAACGTGAAAGCAAATTTGAAGTTATTAAGGTGATGACAAACTTTAAGAATAGATAAGCTCTTAAACTATCTATTCAAGGAAAAAAAAATTAGGTTTCAAGCAGCCAGAGTGTTCACTGTCCTTCCATATTCACAACACTCTAAGTTCTATGAAGATAGGCCTACCTGTCTCTGATTTTGAAAAACATTAAGTTTAGCTGGTTCTAGGGAAAAAACCAGTATGTAATTGAGCAAAATTATTTAAAACTCAAACCCTTACGTTTTGTTACCAAACATGAATTGAGAAGAATTGTATGTATTAGTGAATAGCTAACAATCTAAGCTAAGTGTCAATATGGATATTAATAAAAGTAGGCCTATTTTTGATCAAATAGGCTACTTGAAATTATTGATTAATTCTAGTTTAGCTGTTTTTAAAATCTTGGAAGGGTTTAGGTTAGGGAAATGAAACTTTCAGGGATGGGTTTACAGACTGTCCCAGGACAGTATTTTGAAGTACATTCCTCTATTCCTTCCCCCTTTAAAGGGCTGTAACCTTTGATGACCTTTTGAAATCTTTGTGTTATGAAAGTGATATCTTACAAAACAGATCTTATGCTTAAACTAAGTAGCCTACAACAAAACTGTTTTCAACTTCACAACTTTGTTCATTTCCAATTTATGAAGTTGCAAAGATCTGAAAATAAACCTACATTTCCTAAGTTTGAAAAAAAAACCTATTGAAATGGCTTAAAATTCCACCCAAATAACAGGAATTACATTTTCAGAACTAAAGCTGAAAACTGAAGATAGGCCTAACTGAAAATTAAGGTAAAATGTTTTTTTTTTCTAAATTTCAATAAGTAGGCTATAGACCTGTTAAGTAGCAAATTTTGAAGACTTAGAAATCAGAAGAGGGTTAATGTGGAAGCTTGGCAATACCTTCCCAGATTATGTTTTTGGCTCTGAGCTCAAACATGTGTAACCTACAAAGACCCCCATGATTCTTCCAGTAAAACACTATCCCCTGCATGTAAAAAATGAGCAGTAACACTCCCAATAGCAACAAAGAAAGCTATACCTTACCCACTTGCAGATATGGAAGCAAATGCCACCCAATCACACCAAACTAAACCCTTTCTGAAATCACCCAATATTTTCACTCACAGAACACCCAACCTACCCAAAGCAACAAGTACCCATAACAAGACTCCATCCTCAAATTACCCTAGCTCACACTCCTATTAGAGAGAATTACTAAGGCTAAGCCAATTAGCCTCCACAGGCCACAATAAGAGGTTAGCCTGACCACCCCTCCCAAACAGAAATGAATCAGAAGCATTACTAGGAATTAATCCCCTAATTAATGACAAGTCAGATGAAAAACCAAACAATTTAACACATAATATATGGCTCTTTATACTAAACTCTAATGCAGTTCAGTCCATGAGTCAATAACAGCCACAGAAAGCAAAAATTATTAATTAATTGGCAAACATCTACCTACCCAATCACATGCTTATTTAGCCAAAAAAGGATCTTGCTTTACTCCTAGCAAAGCTAAATGTACAGTCATATGACAACTAAAGGAACAAAGCAGAACATCTCAATACTTCAGTGGAATATAAGATCACTTTCAGAAAATAAGTTAAATGAACTAATATCTTTTATGAATAATAATTCTATTGATATTGCTTGCCTTTTTGAAACCCATTTGACCAAAAACCAACAAATAAAGTCTCCAGGATATACTATACTGAGAAAGGAAAGGTCATTAGAGAGAAAACAAGGTGGTATAGCTTTAATACTAAATAATAACATCAGATTTTATGGCATTAATTTTCCAGAATTTTTAAATGATGTTGTTACAATTGGAATCAGTGTTTAGCTGAATAATACCAAAACTTATGTAAATTAGCTATTACAACCCTAATGGCCAAACTACAGATGCCATGGATTTCTTCAGGTATATAAGTAATTTTATTATGCTAAAAAACATAATTATTTGTGAATATTTTAATGACCACAGCCCTTTGTGGGGGGATAAGCCAGCAAATAAAGCTGGTAAGTTTATTGAAAGTTTGATATCAAATAATAATGAATTAGTAGTTTCTACCCCTCTAAATCTAAACACATATTTTAACCCCAAAAGTGGAAAATTTTCCATATTTGACCTAAAAATTGTGTCAATAAATATTTTGAACAAAATTTATATAAAGAGAATTGATATTATTTGCACAGACCACTTTGCCAGAGTTTCTTCATTAAATTAACCAGCTAAAGCTCTGCCACATATCTCCAAATATATTAACACTAAAGCAAATTGGACTATGTTCAAAAATGAGCTTGATGATGAAATTATAAGTCTCACTCAGGAATCATATATTTCACTTGTAACAGCTGACACATGTGCTAAAGTTCTGGCATTCATACTAGCAGATACAGCTAGTCATGATATCCCCAAGACAACACCCAGGAAAACAATCCCCAAACACTCCAAAAGCATGGCAAACAAATTAGTCCCAAATTAACTGGAGGACAAAAAAGGCTACTTGGAGAACATACCTAAAAACCATCTCCTGCTTCATATTTAAGTAAATTACAAGCAGAGGCTAATCTCAAGAGGACTTTAGAAAGGGGGCATTCTCACTTTGTATGGGGAGGGGGGGGGGTAGAATGGCTGGGAAGTCCATTTTGTGCAGGATTTGCTGTTGGGAAACAGCTTCATTGGCTCTTGCCTTTTTCACAGTTGGGAGACATTGCTCCAAATTTTCCTTAAAAGGAAATTAAATTTTACTTTTCCATGAAGTAAAGAACTACATCTGCTGTAGTGAATAACATAACTCACTCCCTATTGCACCATGCACTTCTATATCAATGCTAGAAAACCATAGTTTTCACGTCCCACAAGGATAAAAAAAAACAAGTTTTTTAAAGAAAAGTAAAGAATTCAATCTATGTAAGTATTTTTTATTCCTCACTAAATTTTTTGCGTTTATTCTTGCTATAATATAGTTACAAAAGCTTTATACAAGTGTGTTTAAATGTAATGTTTAAACACCCCCCTTCTTTATCATTGACAAAAAAGTAGCTAAACTAGAATTTTATGTGAAGTATGCTGGATGAAAAAAGCTACAGAATGTCTAACCAAACACATGGAAAACTATTGGTTCTATGACTATCTTAGCTCTATGACTATCTATCTTAGTTCTACTGCCATAGGAATAACGCATGAACAGATAATCAATAGACATATCTATTAGCAAATGAACTAACATCATGTTTTATACAATCCTAATAAGGGGATTTAATGCAAGAACTGGCACTCACTCAATTGGAATATCTGTCTTGGCTTTTTCTACAATTTGCCATTACTCGATGCCTACAACTATTTGATTTTAATTCAAATACACTTATTTTTCATAAGTATCTGTATACTTGCATTTACATAAGTATTTTTTATTTATCACTAAATTTTTTGCATTTATTCTTCCTACAGTTTAGTAACAAATGCTTTATACAAGTGTATTTAAATGTAATGTTTAAACACACCCTCGTCCCTTCTTTATCAAAAAAATTAGCTAAACAAGAATTTTATAAGAAATATGTTAGATGGGAGAAGCTACAGAATCTCTAAACTTCAGGGTGTTAACTAGGGGGGATGGGTGCTTATTATTATTGTCAGAAAAGGACACTTGTTTTTTTTTAGTATAATGAAGAATATCATCCATTCCATTAATTGACAAAACAAATTTATGTAAGCGTCTAGGCTGATATTTTCTAGACAAAAGCACCTGCTATATGTAAGCCAGTCTTTTTCAGTAATTATTTGACAGTAAATGTGATACCTATCCCATGGTAATTATGCCCTTTAATGTATTCTCTCTGGCATCAGATATACCCAAAGAAAACTACCCTATCTCCCAAGACAATTGATTTTATACTTTATAAATTACTTGAATTTAATTTTAGGTAAACATGGTTTCAATTCGATTTGCCTCTGTACTATTATCTCTTGGAGGTATTTTGATTTCTCTGTATGCCCATAGAGTTGAGAACTCGAAAGCAGAGGACCCTTTGTATGAACCTTTGTGTGACCTTGGAGAGAATATGAGATGCAGTGATGCCCTAACATCTGAGTAAGTAAATGTTTTAATTTTAATTGATTATGATTTCTGAGCAAAAGGAAGATCAATATTGATTGATTTTCCTAAGGGAAAGATAAATTTTGCAACAGCTTAAATTGAGTTACTCGTAAAAGATGTACAATCAGAAATTAATTACCCCAAAATTAGTTAGTGATGATTGATATAATGCAAGGTTCTGGCACGTGTGCAGAAATTTCTCTCGGAGCTCTTTCAAAACAGCAGATAAAAGACGTATTATATTTGGCAACCTCTACAAAAACCAAAAGCGCACGTATCAAGAAATAAAGACTCTAAATTGCAAATTTTAACCCACAAGCACGCCTAAGAAAATAACTTTTCCAGAACCTCATCCACTGATAAAGAAACATCTCATGGACCTTCTTATCTCCCTATTTTAACACATCAATTTTTTCAAGGATTACGAAAAGAGTAAATGTTTATCTGGCCCAAAAATATTTTGGAAATAATAATCTGTGGCATACACCACATCATGGTCTTAGGAAAAATAGATCATGTAATACTCAGTCAATGGAAGCAATCAGTGGTTTTCAAGTAATGACTGACAATCAATTGCCAATCGAATCAGTGGTTTTCAATCAATGCCTCTGCTGTTGAAAAAATGGCAAAATTATGGGATCAGGTGTAGAACTCTTGCTTGGGTTACAGATTTCCTAACAGATAGGTCACAGAATGTTAGGCTTCATCTAAACAGTACAGTGTTTAGAGTGGAGTCCCACAGGGTATTTGCTTGGGACCAGTTTCATTTTGTATATTTAGAAATGATGTGCCACAGGTAATCCAACATAGGACAGTTAAAATGTTTGCAGATGATGTATACCTTTATAGAGGGGCATATTCCCCAGTTGATGTAGCTCTTCTATAAAAAGATGTAATTAAAAATTCAGTTAAAAAGATGTAATTTAAATTCAGTGTCAGCAACAGATTCTCAATGTTTTCTTTACTGAACCTACCAGAAGCAGCTGTCATATCTCAATCTGATTATAAAGGATATAAGAGTGGGTGCTTTAATGGTACCTTTTGAGGTTCCATGGCCATTCTGACCACATCTTCAGAGTAGGAAAGCTCGTCTATAGTAGAGTACCCTCATTGTGGCCTTTGAGATCGGGACATAAACCGATTTCTTTGAGGGAGGGAAGGGCTGAAGAATCCCTAAGTTTTTGACGTCTGGAAAAGTATACGTAGTTTGCAAATTTTCTTGATGACAATAACTTTGTAAGCAATGTTATGATGACATACCTTTGTAACTTTCTAACAGTTGAGTAAGCAAGCTTGGAAATTTAACTTTACAAGCTGAGCAAGCCTAGGTACAAGTAAGGGACTGCATCATTTTGCTTAACAGTTTATATTCTCCAGGGGACTGATCTATAGATTCACCACAAGTCCAATTCTCACCAGTTCCACACTTTATGACTGATGATTTTTCATCCAATTCAGTAAAGCATGCTGTACACCTGTCATGGCTTTTAACTGAGTTGAAATGTTTAAACTTTGAATTGCTGGACATAGTGATCCAAACTAGGTTTGTTTCATTTAAAACTAAATGCTGGCCAAGTTAGGCTCACTACCTTGGCGATTTGAATTCTTTTCTTTCTGCTAGATTCGGGAAAAAAAAATCATCAAACACCACCTAGGTACAAACAATGTTAACGCCGCTAATATCACAATTTTCAGTTTTATAGGCTAGAAAACAATTTACAATTTTACAAATTTACAAAACAATTTACAAAACTTTTAGTTTCCCAAAAGTATCTGAATATAAGACAAAAAAGGAAAAATTGAAATCAGACAGAACATTCGTAATCAAAAATAATTTAACATATCTTTTTATGGATTTGACAGGTATATACAGTATATAGGGTTATTTTTAACGGGTATAGCACCTTAAACAATAGACAGATTGTATGTTATCACCACGAGAAAACAAATTGGATTAGATAACACAACCGCCCACTGTCCCCTTCAAAAAAGAAAAAAATAACGGTTTTAAGCACTATAAAATTCCCACGATATAACACATGCATGCCGCCAGGAAGGAAAATGAACCATATAATGTTGAAAACCGCTGAATGAAATAATTTTAGTTTTACATTCTCCCAGGTACTCCAGAGGCTTTGGATTCCTTGGAGACTTTCTTGGAAATGATTCTCCTCTTGTACAGCCTAATAGTGTTTATGGAATTGGATTTTATTCGGTCATTTTGGTTTTGAGTGAGTAGCTTAATATATCTGTTAATTTCGATTATTTAGTTGTTTTCAGTTGACCCCTTTCAGATTTAAATTTGCCAAACAAAAGAAAAAAACATCGTCGGAATGTCATCATCCAAGGATAAGTTATTTTTAACTTTAAGTGGTGAAGTATGGGAACCAAAATGAACCCTCTTGGGCTGAAATGTTGGATTCACCCAAGGATCAGTTAGTTTTAAATTTAAGTGGTGAGGTATGGGAAGCAAAATCATCGCTCTGGGGTTGAAATGTTGGGTTGGCCCAAGAATCAGTCAGCTTTAACTTTAAGTGGTGAGGTATGGGAACCAAAATAAATCCTCTTGGGTTGAAGTGTTGGGTTGATCCAAGGATCTGTTAGCTTTAACTTTAAGTGATGAGGTATGGGAATCAAAATCAACGCTCTTGGGTTGAAATGTTGGGTTGACCCAAGGATCAGTTAGTTTTAACTTTAAGTGGTGAGGTATGGGAGCAAAAATCAACGCTCGAGGGTTGAAATGTTGGGTTGATCCAAGGATCAGTTAGGTTTAACTTTAAGTGATGAGGTTTGGGAACCAAAATCAACGATCTTGGGTTGAGATGTTGGGTTAACCAAAGGATCAGTTAGTTTTAACTAAATGGTGAGGTATGGGTACCAAAATCAACCCTCTTGGGTAGAAATATCGGTGGTGTTTTATTGTTAGTTTTGGGCCACATCATATGAACACGTGCTCATAGAAACTTGGGAGGAGGCTCATTCGATCGCAATTTCTTTTTTGTTCTTTTGGGGAGTGTAACCTATTTCACATATAAATGTTGGATAGCAAACTCCAGGCAATTCTTGAAACATTTTGCGTATCCAGTTATGATGTTCTCCCTGAAGGATTACCCCATAAAGCTATCTGTTGATTCTTCTAAATGAAAGCTCAATAGATGCATTAGAAGTAAAAATGTTACAACGAATTTATACACTCCTGACGGAGAGCCTGCCACATAAATGTTCGGTTTCGTGAGTGTAACAATTAGCGTTTCAATACGAATAAACTAAATGAATAAATAAAAAATACATAAGTGACAAAAACCGGTTTAATTTAAATAAAACTTAACGAACTGTAGTAAGGAGTGACCCTGCTCAATAGTAACACGAAACTCTAAAAAACGGAATTTTGATACTAAAAGAAACATTAAGAGAATTGATTTTTTATGCTGATTTTAAATATATAAGTTTCATCAAATTTACTCATTAAAAGTTATGAGCCTGAGAAAATTTGACTTATTTTGGAAAATAGGGGGAAACACCCCCTAAAAGTCATAGAATCTTAACAAAAATCACACCATCGCATTCAGCATATCCGAGAACCCTACTGCAGAAGTTTTAAGCTCCTATCTACAAAAATGTGGAACTTCGTATTTTTTGCCAGAACGATAACGGGTGCGTGTTTAATCTTTTTTATTTATTTTTTTTTTTGCCAGGGCTCATCGTATCGACCAAGTGGTCCTAGAATTTCGCAAGAGGGCTCATTCTAACGGAAATGAAAAGTTCTAGTGCCCATTTTAAGTGACCAAAAAATTGAAGGGCACCTAGGCCCCCTCCCACGCTCATTTTTTCCCAAAGTCAACAGATCAATATTTTGAGATAGCCATTTTGTTCAGCATAGTCCAAAAACATAATAACCTATGTCTTTTGGGATGCCTTACTCCCCCACAGTCCCCGGGGAAGGGGCTGCAATACAAACTTTGACCAGTGTTTACATGCAGTAATAGTAATTGGGAAGTGTACAGACATTTTCATTGTTTTATAAAAAAAAACAATGAAAAAATAAATATGAAAAGGTTTTTTTCAACTGAAAGTAAGGAGCAGCATTAAAATTTAAAATGAACAGAGATTATAATGCATATGAGGGGTTCTTCTCCTCCTAAATACCTCGCTCTTTACGCTAAAGTATTTTTAGTAATTTCAACTATTTATTCTACGGCCTTTCTGTTTCAGGGGTCATTCTTAAAGAATTAGGACAAAATTTAAGCTTTAGTGTGAAGAGCTATATGCGAGGTATCAACGAGGGGACAAACCCCTTCATATACATAATAAAAAAATACGAATAAAGAAGTTCGTGACGTAACTTAATTGTTAAGTTAAATATGTTTTTTACTAATAAAATGTTTGTTAAAAATTAAAAGTTCTTGTTGGCTTTTTAAGTAACCGAAAAAATGAAGGGCGACTAGGCCTCCTCCTCCACCCCTTTTTTCTCAAAATTGTCTAATCAAAACTAAGAGAAAGCCATTTAGCAAAAAAAAAGAATTAATATACAAATTTCATTTTGATAATTTATGTGCAGAGAGCCAAAATCAAACATGCAGTAATTCAAAAACGTTCAGAAATTAAATAAAAAAACTAGTTTTTTTAAGTGAAAGTAAGGAGCGACATTAAAACTTAAAACGAACAGAAATTACCCTGTGTATGAAAGGGGTCGTTCCCTTCTCAACGCCCCGCTCTTTACGCTAAAGTTTTCACTGTTTAATAAAGTAATTTTGAGAGAAAGAGTCAAAATTTAGCGTAAAGAGCGGGGCGTTGAGGAGGGGACGACCCCTTTCATACACAAAGTAATTTCTGTTCGTTTTAAGTTTTAATGTCGCTCCTTACTTTCAATTAAAAAAACTAGTTTTTTTTTATTTAATCAAACAAAGATTTTAGACACATCTATAGGACTCTTGCAAAGTTTTAGAGAAATTTTTGAAATAGAAAAAAATTATCTATGGAGGCATTAGTATGAATAGAGATGATCGGGAATTCAGGATGAACCAAATTTTTAATAATTTAATTAGGGGTACATGTCAAGTTTTCTAACAGTAAGGAGTTGAACTAAAGGTTCCTGAACAAGTTACAACCCTGCAAGTGAAATTCGGGATGAGGTGAAAGCTTGTAAAAGTCAATGAATTGCAACTAAACTCGCAAATAAAAAATCTTTTTAATTTATAATACACGAGTTCGTTTGACCTGCTTTCATTTAGCCTATATTATAAATGTTATTAATCTGGTAATTTTAAACAGGGTTGGTGCCCTGGGGTTTTATAAACTTTTTTTTTGTTTCTTCAAATAAATATGGTTTTCCTTTTTAATAGATCTCATTTTTTTTACTGATTGTTAAGAGGAGAGTTACCTTTTGTGCAATCTAGACATTTGTTTTGTCTTGTTCAGTTGAGTAACAGCAGTTCTGAAGGTTGTTGATAATTTGAGTTGTATTTAATTCTTTTTCTCGTGTGTTTAGTTGTCGTTATTTTAGATGGTCTTAAAAAAATTTTCCTTACTTAAAGTTTTTTCTTTTTTTTCCTTTGAAAAAGGGTCCCGGACGTGGAGCTGAAATATCTGAATTTTTCTATTATTTAATGTTTTATTTGAATTAAACCACTGCTTTATTTAAATTAAACCCGTTTTTCTCTCTTAGTGTTTTGTAAATGGAAAAGCAGTGTGGTCTAAGAAATTATTTAAATAAAAGAACAAAATAAAACGCAAAAAATTGAAAAGTGCAGACTAGGCATGAAAAATAAATGCTGGGTAAGCAGAGCAAAGAAGTTAACCCCGACTTAGGTATACCAAAGAAAAATAATATAAAAAACTGTAGAATATGCTTATCCCCTATCATCAGACCTCAATAAATAATACTTAAAATTTTCTTTTTCAAACTGTACTGATTATGTCCAAATGACTCAGTTGGAAATTTGTCTCTCAAACTCTATCTATTTGAGAATGGTACCTAATATCTAATTAAGAATGTAGATCTTTCGGAATAATTAGAACGAAGTTGATGAGCTAAAATGTCTCAAAACCACAGCTGCAGGCGCAAGATACAGCTGAAGTGTTTCAACTTAAAGTTTTTAAAATTTCTGAAAGGCTGGTGAAAAATCCCAAGATAAAAGAAGATAGCAAATAAAAAATAAAACTAAAAAGAGCTTTCTTTTCAAACGAGAATTAAAACTAACAAAAAATCTAGCAAGGTAATAGGATAATACCAAAATATATTTTTGTCCCAATGTTGTTCTTATCAAACATGTTCCAAGAATATCAAGAAGTGGATCATTCAAACAGAAATTGAAGAAGTCGATGCTCCTTTTAAATAACAAAATGGATTATAGATAGTAACAATGTAAATAACATCTATATAGAGAATAAAAAGTAACATCAAACTAATGTATTTGTCCGATCTGTTGGGCATAACAGAAGCTTCAACTCCAAAATGGCTAAATGCTATAAATTATAAGATTGAAATATTCAATTAATTTAAAATTACCAAAACACTATTTATTAAAAATACCATCATCGTCTATTTAGCTTTTTTCTTAATTGTGTTCTTCCTGGATGTCACAATCTTTTATTTCTACTATGATTTTAATAATAAAAAAAGACTTTCCATAAAGAGGAGTTGTTTCAAAGAAAAGTAGAGAGCCATGTTAAACTTATGACGAGTAGAAATTCAAATGATAAATTCCCATGATAATTCAAACCCAAAACGATCAGAGACTACTATTAAAGAATCAATGTCACAAGTAGTCGCAATCGTAAGTATTCACAGCTGGAAGTATTTGTAGTCGCATGTAGCTATATTCGCAAGTAGTCACGGTTGCAAGCAATCGTAGTCCCGTTTACAATTGGTCACAGTTGAAGTTACAAGTAATCGTAACTGAAATCGCAAGTATTCACACTTACAAGTAGTCGCAAGTAGTCATAGTCATAAATAAACGCAGTCGTAAGCAGTCGCAGTTACAGTATTAGCAATAGTGGCGCTGAAAATTTCACGTTAATACCCCCAGCCGTTCCTAAGATATTGCAGATTCGCTCTGTTGATAATCTGGACATGTGTCATCCAGTAGGTACATAATGTGTTTTGATTTTATACAATACCCCCTCCCCCAAATATTCTGAAAGTAGTCACAAAAGAAGTTGCATTTACAAGCAGTTGTAGTCACAATCGCAAAAAGCAGCAGTCGCAAATAGATGCTATCAGAAGCAGTCGTAGTCAATGTTGCTAGTAGTCACAGAATCAAATAGTTGTCTTTGCAGGTCAACTTAGTCGCAGCTGTAAATATTTACAGTTGCAGTCGCAAGTAGTCGCAGTTGCCACCGCGGAAGCAGTTGTAGTAGTAGTGACACTAGAAGTTTTGAGTTAAAACCCTTACTCGTTCCTAAGATATTGCAGATACGCCATTTTGATAACTGGGATACACGTAGTGTCTTTTTTTTATCTAGCTAAACGCTCCCCAAAATATTAACTGAGTATCCTGGCGTACCCGGGATCAAACATTCCTCACCCCCCTTTCCAATGCTAAATCCTTACCCTTGGGGCTTTGGGGGCATGGCATCCCCGGAGGCATTATTGTTAGAGCTTTTGACTATTTTAAACAAAACAGCTTTTCAAAGTTTTCATCAGTGTTAAGGGTGGTGTCGAAGAGGGGAAGAGGGGGGAGGCAGGTTACCCTTCAATCTCTCTTCAACATCCCCCTCAACATGCCTTGAGAGTTTCACTTAATACCCTCAGCCGTTCCTTAGATATTGCTGCAGTGCTCTGTTTATCATCGTCCTGCGTATAGTGTGTTTTGATATTGTTCGATATCTACATCAACATTTTCTAAAAATTTTATCTTAATACTTAAGCCTTTTTGGAGACTCAGGGTCAAATAGGCCCCTTTTTTCCCAATAACCAACCTTATATATAAAAATTGGGCAACTTGCATAAATTGCAATCCTTGCCCCATGGGATGTGGGGAGTTATGTCATCCCCGGAGGCATTTTTATTTGACCTTTAGACTATTTTAAACGTGATAAGTATTTCAAACTTTTGATTGAATGTCTTTTGGGGGTAAGTGCAGCTAAAAAGACCCTGAGAGGGAAGCTGGTAACCACCCGACCCCTTTTTTTATTGCATAATTTACATTTCTTGCCCTGGGGGCTGGGGGGGGCATGGTTTCCTTAGGGGCATAATTGTTAGAGCCTTTGGCTATTTTCAACAAAATGGCTTTTCAAGATTTCTGTCAGTGTTAAGGGCAGCATCTGAAAGGGGAAAGAGGGCGAGCTGGTTGCCATCCATTCATTCTCCAACATCCCCCTGAACATGCTCTGTAAGTTTCAACTTAGTACCCTAAGCCGTACTTGAGATATTGCAGATGCGCCTGTTTGATGAACAAGATGCACATAGTGTCTTTTCATTCATTTTAACATACCCTTCAATTTTTCTGAAGTTTCACCGGAATATCTTTAGCCCTTTCGCCTGCACTCAGAATCAAACGTCCCCCCTTGTCCTAACGATAAACCCTTCATGTAAACAATGGGTGAACTGGATAGTTTATACTCCTCGTCACGAGGCTATGTAGGACATGGCATTCCCAGGTGTATAGTTGTTAGGTCTCTTAACTATTTGGAACAAAGCCATTTTTTGGTTAATTTGGTTCAAATTTTGGTCAGTTCTGAGGGGAGGGGGCATTAATAATGGCAAGGGGGTTGGTTGCCCTACGATCATCCTTCAACATCTTCCTCAACATACCCTGAAAGTTTTAACTTGATACCCTCAGCTGTTTCTTAGGTATTGTTGATTCTACCTTTTGACAACCAACATGCTCTCAGTGTGCTTTGATTGTGCTTTACAATCTTCTTATTTATTCCCTTAAAGTTTCACCTTAATACCCTAAGCCTTTTTGGAGACCCAGGGTCAAGCATCACTCTTTTCTCCATAGAAGAACCTATATGTTAAAAATGGGCAACTAAGCTCGGTATCTTGAGTGATCACGGTGAAAAATATGGTCTAATGTCACACTCATAGGACGGTTCTTTTGGTAAGAAGAGGTTTGGGCTGGAGCATTTTATTCCAAATTGAAATCAGAGCTTTTTGACAAAAAAAATTGGTGGAATTTCTAAGATTTTATCTAACTATACAAAGAAAAGATAAAATTAAAGAGTCTGGAAAGAAAAAAAAACAGCTCAATGAAAAATAAAGAAAATAAGAATTCCATGCCACATTAAAATCAAGTTTTGGGTTGAGTTTGGTTCGTGAGGATACAATGCGGGTGAAAAAGAAGAAGAAACACTTTTTGGCAACAAATCGCAATTTCTAATGTTTTTTTTCGAGCATGGGACTGTATATACAATAAATTTAAGCTTAGTTTGGAGGGGTAATTTAAACAAAAACTCAGTTTAAAAAAAAAGTTAAAAAAATGGTAATAATAGGTAATTAAAAAATTAATAGATAGGTAAGTTAAAAAAAAATTGAAAATGAGAATTTTATATTAGACGAAAAATGGTGCTATGGGGCTTACGGACAAGGGAATAAATTACAAAATTCAAGAAAATCCGAAAAAAAAATCAAAGTTATGAATGATATTTTTCGAAAAAAATCGGGTTAAAATCAGTGAAATCTTTTGTTTCCGAGAATGGGGCAAAACATTTTTTTTCTCTGTGTCTCGTTTTTTTTATGTTCGTCGTTCAACAGGTGACTTGTTGGACAAAATTTCTTTTTGTGTTATTATAACCTAGGTCTTGCCGTGTTGGATTCTAGGATTTTACCTGTATATTAAGTTATGCATCTTCTATTAAGTGTATTGTGTTTGGATTTATTTCCTTGGTTATTATTTTGTTGATTTTTAGGCCTGGTTGGTGGCTATTATGCATCCCTTCTACAATATATATTGTCAATACTTTCAATTTTGATGTCTGTTTATTTGGGCTACATCTTGTACGCTGTATTGTATGATTTTTGCATTGTGTGTGTTAGTACATACATTGTAAATCTCTTGTTGTTTGTGATCAGCCATGTGAAATATAATAGAGCCAAAGGAAAATATTTTGCACGCTCCGGAAAAAGTGTTAAAACTGGAAAGAAAAAGGTGAGCAAAAAAATATTATCTTTTACTTTTTTGGAACATTTCTCACCTTTTCCTGCATAGTCAGCGAGCGTTTGATCGAAGTATCTGCCAGATTTCTATGTGTAAAAAGTCTATTTTTCAAATCAAGAATTATTTTTGGATACGAGTGACAGCACCCATAAATTAAAGTTATTCATGACCATAGAAAAAATTTTTCTGCTTTATTCAACTATAGTCTGAATAGCTTTCTTCTAAAATAAAATACTTATAAATCCTTAAGATTTTTGTTTTCAAGATGCACAACCACGACGGAAAGTAAAAAAAAATAGTACCAATTGGGAAGGTAAAACTCCCCTAGATTTAGATTATGTAGATGATTTGACTGCCCTAGATAAAATGTTTGGGAAGTGAATGAATTTTTGGAGGTCTAGAGAGTTTAGGGTGCAACAATATGTGTTGAAATTAATGTTCAACAGACTAAGTTGCGTAGACTCCGGATAATTAAGGGTGAAGAAATGATGTTAGATAACGAAAGAATCAATCAAGTGGACGCTTTCACTTACCTGGGTCGTAAGAGGGCTTTGAAATATGGGTACTTCAAAAGGATGAGTAAGGTATGTTAAATGTTTCCCAAAGTAATTGCCTAAGGTTAGTTTTGAGTACTCGTTTGTTAAAACAGTAATAACGGCCTTAGGACCGTATTTCATTATAGTCGGGCTATAAGGGGTAATGCTGGGCTGCAGATGCTCAAGCTTATTCTGAAAAATTCCGCCCCTACAGATCACCTCCTTCGAATACTTACAACTTTTATTCGCCCAATTCTGGAATTTGCAGCTCCTGTATGGCATTCTGGACTGACGGGTGACCTAAGTACCAGGCTCGACAGAGTTCAGAAAAGAGCTCTAATGATAGTTTTGAAGCAGGCAGAAATGTCGTACTAAGAGCTGCTGACAAATTTTAAAATACAGACTCTGGAAAAAAGAAGAGAGAAACTCTGCATGGATTTCTGAAGAAAATCTCTGATCCACTCAATCCACAAAACCCTTTCTCCCCTCAATCCACAACAAAACGATTCCCACGCAGGGTTGCAGTACCTGCTGAGAAACTTCAGCCGGTACGCTGTGCCCACCAGCTGTTAGCGAAGAGCCTTATACCTAGTTTTGTAAAAATGTATAACGAAAGTCAGGAGGAATGATTAGTGATTTGTTTTCTTGTTGTTGTTTTTTTTTTTTTTTGCATCGCTTCTTAATGTGACTATACCAAAGAAATTTGGCAGTGCCATGAAAATTTGGGTGAAAATAAAAGTTTATCTGTCTATCTATCATATGAAATAAAAGTTAAGATTTTTGGGCCATATTTTATAGTTAAAGGCTGACAAATTGATAAAAATTGTGCTTTTTGACAAACCATCTGGCGCCAAAATAAGCAGATTACTGCAAACGTTATAGAATGCGCCGATAGGAAAGACTTTGAAGGGAATTGGAACTACATGGGAAAAGGTAAAAACTAAAGCTTTGAATGGATCTACGACAGGTATTAAGCCTTTCGTCAAGGATTTTTGATCAATTCACTACTTTACTTTTTGTTTCAATTTGACGGCACTTAATTTTCTTAGCAGTTTCAGTCTTTTTTTGAAATTTTCAAAAATATGTTTTTACAATTAAAAACTGTTTGTCTCTAGCTACTATTTTCTGATTAGAGTCAATTTATACATTCTCTGACTTTATACATTATTCTCTATACTTTATTGCTTTCTCTGACGTTTATTTTATAGCTGGGGAGTTATAATGAAATTCTGTTAACTACTACTACTAAAAATTCACCGCAGCTCCAAGCTGTCTGAGGCTAACATAAATGCACTCGTTCCTCTTCCACCTCAGTACATTGAAAGTCTCCCTCTTTAAACCTTCCTAGGAATATCTCATTTCTTTTAAATCTTTCTTTAACATCTTCCCACCCCGGACGAGGACGACCTGCTTTCTATTTAGCCCTAGATGGTTGGCCGAAAAGGACAATCTTCGACAATCTGTCATCCTTCATCCACAGATTGTGCCCTAACCATCTCAACCTTTCTTTCACTATAGCCCTAGAAAATGGGATGACTATACTGTTTTAAATACGGTCAGTCAGCTGGGTACTCAGAACAATTAGTAGGCAATTTTTCTGGAAAACATATAGTAATCTTCATCTGCTTTTCAGAGCGCCCATGCTTCAGAGCCATATTTGACCACTTTCATCACTGTGTCTTCCAGTATTCTGAGTTTGATTTGCAGACTTATCTTCCTATTCTTCCAAACTTTTTTTTAACCGTGAAAAAAAAAACACCCTGAGCCTTGGCTGTTCTACTTTTAACATCTTTACTGCTCCCACCGAGTTTACTACCAAGGTAAGTGAAGCTGCCCACCTGATCAATCTTTTCGTTATCCAACGTCACCGTTTCATCTTCACTTATTTTTAGCTTTAGTGATTTGGTCCTCTTAACATTAATTTTCAAACCTATTCTAGCACCCTAAACTCGTAAAATCTTTTATTCGTTTTGCTCACACTTTAATCTAGGATGCTCAAATCATCAGTATAATTTAAGTTCAGAAGAGTTTTTCCTCCCCATTTGATTTCGATGTCTCCCATTGCCTATCCTATGCTTCTTAAGACAAAGTCCATCAAAATGATCCATGCTACCTCATAACCTCCTTTCCTACCTTAACTTCAGCAGTGTTATTCTTGTACATAACACTAATCACTTTCATGTATTTGTCTGGTATCAACAGAATCGAACGCTTGCTCATAATCTATAAAACTGAGGACCAAAGGTGTTTGACAACTAAGGCACTTCTCAATTATTAACATAATAGTGAACATTAGTCGACACATCCTCTACCTTTTCTAAACGCGCACTGTTCTTCTCTTAAAACTTTGTCTACAGCTTCTCTCAGTCTAAAAAGTATGATGTTACTAAGTAATTTGCTACTTACAGAGACCAGACTAATGCCTCAATAATTACGACACTCACTCTTATTACCTTTCTTATACAGTTATTTGATCAAGAATTTCCTAAAATCGTTAGGTACTTCACCTTTTCCTCATACAGCAAATCTTCCTTCACATCTAAGGTATCAGATTTTTTTTTTTATTTTCCTCTATATCTTTTCCCGCAACGGTATCTTAGTTTAGCAAATTCTCAAGATGTTCTGCCCATCCCTCTTTAACTCTTTCCTTATCACTACTTGTGGCCCCTTTCCTATCTTTAACTGGAACAAGGCCGAAATGACTACTCCCTTCCAATCTATTAAAATGCCAGTACAACATTTTACTATTATGCCGTCTTCCAGATCCTCGGCAATTTTGTCCATTGCCTCAAAATCAAACCTTCTTAGTTCATATAAATAATTAAGATAAAAAAAATAATTAGGATTATAAAAACAGTTTGGAGAATATGCTGTCGTTGTTCTGACAGGAAAAAAAAAGAATAGATTTGTCCAAAAAATTGCGTTATTTTAGTTCTATCTTAGTTGTATTATTGCCTTGTAAACTTATAGTTAGCCTAGATATTGCTAAATTCTGGGGGTTTGGCCATATCTCAGAGTTAAAAAAAAAAAGTGAGTTTGAAGAAAATTGGTTTCTTATTTGTTTTTCTTTTCTTTAGGATTGAGATCAACATTGATTTTTGTGATGATGGATTCAGGAATTGCTGTTGTTTTTGGTTCTTCAGTGTGATATTTTTTTTATCCTTTTTTCTTTTGCTTTTGGGCTTACTGTACCTTTTGTACGTTGTACCTTTTATACCATTTCATACATAGAATAGAATATATTTGCATATACTTTCATCCCATTTGTGTGTATGTTTACCAAGGTTTGAAATTTGTGGGATGATAAGCTGTGGTGATGCTAAATATTTTGGGGTCCTTTGCAATATCAACTTACTGGGCCCAAATGGCTATTATTACAAACTGGGGAATTGCGTTTTTATGTGTGTTTGAGGCAAGCAGAAGAGCTGTATTTTGTCTTTCTTAATCGAATTTGTCAGCTATCATAAACTACCATATCATTAAAGCCAGGTGACCCATATGACTAAATTCTTATTCAAACACCTTATAATGTAGTAAACTGGCAACTGACAAACAAGCTCAGATTTAGTTCTTTAAATTAAAACTGAAATGAATTCCGATTATTTGTTTCCACAAGTTTTAAACTTAAATTAATTTTCATACTTGCGGAACAGAAAGCAAATGACTTAAACGCTCCCCGTGTTGTTCTCACCAAGATATTAGGTAAGTCTATTATCTTCTCCTATAGAATAGTTGAAAAAATAGTTGGCTCATGGCTTCGATTTTTGTGACTTTCATTTTCGGTGGCCCTTTTAGGACAACGTATAACCATACAGGAATTAAGGCTTAAGGATTTAGTTAAGATAAACTATATAATATATCCAGTTATTTGGCAAACTACAAATTGCTCCATATATTTCGTGCAATTTTAAGACACAGTAAAAATTGACCATATAGTTTTTTCACAGAGCTCAGTGTATAAAAACAGTTTTGAACAATCAATACTAACGTAATTTTCGCTTGAAAGTTAAGCGTATACTCTTTTTAATTACAGTAAATATTTTATCTAAGATCAGTGATAAGTGGACTTAATTAAAGCAGTTCAAGTGTTTTAAAACAGAACTCTTGTTGGAGTTTTCTGGCTGAATTCTTCAATTAAGCAGTTGTAGTTCAAAGTAGATGCTATATCGTTTTAATGGAGAAGATTGCAAGGGCTGACAGCTGGTCTTGACTCACTGTATTCCTTCAGTATATCTGAATCAAATTTAGTTTGGAAAAAACTTCTCTCTGCAGTCGCAACAGTTTTGGGAATCCTAGGAATTATTCTTAGTCCAACACTGACTGTCACAAATTGTTTTCATAAGGCACTTTATAATGGCATTATTCTCTTCGTCATCATTTTGTCTTCTTCGATTACTCGCAAAAATAATCTCAGTTCTTCATACAGTTCCACGTCTTTGATGTTGTTGGAATTTTTCAAGGGATATTTTCACGGGGGGGACACCGGCTGACGGTGGAAGAGACTTGGGAGGCAGGAGAAAACATGATTGATTTAAAGCCGACCTGGAATCATTGGTGGATTTAGAAGATATGGGAGGAAATCGGACAAGTAAGGCATGAACTGGTCAAACTGCTCATGAAAAACCGAGACTCTTGGCACAGCACCATAATAAAGCTGTTGGATTCCAAGAATCGCTAATGCTTGTGTCCTGATTCAAGTACAAGTAGTCAATATGAGGACGAAAAATAATCAGTAATAAGCTAATTAATGTAATTTTTGTCCCAAAAAAATTCAGCTTTGCACTATTGGTTTTGTTTCAAAGTATGACATTATTTTGTATTTTTTAGAAGAGGGAAGGGGGTCAGATTGTTTACTAGATTCCACTCTAGACTATCATATTACCTTAAATTGCACGTTTAGCGAGATCATTTGGTGTTGAGCCTTCTGCAAAAATCTTGCTGGTTGCGAGATACGCAAAGATAAGTTAGGTGGAACAAAATCAAAATAAAAAAGTACACAAAGGATTTTTGTATGGCTGATTGTATCCATGAAAGGAGTAAGTATATCACATTTTATCAAAATCTGTGACCATGGATTTTAGGGCCTTGTTGATCTTATGTGAAATACCCTACAAACATTTAATTAACTTGTATGAAATGGTCGATTCTTTTTGAAGCTGTTAGAAATTTTATTTGGGAGCTGAAACTCTGCCAAGATTGCCTCTTTGCCCTCTGACGGATAAGTTTAACCTTGTCTAACGCCTCTTTGAAGAGCAAAGTTGTTTCTGTGGAAGGATTTTTTTGGCTTTTCTTTTACTGTTTCCATGCATTCTTCAAACCATTACTGCTAGGGGGATTTCTCCCCTGCAAAAACGTACATATTTAATCACTAGGATAGAGCAATTGGCTGAATTTATTAGCAAAGTAGTTAAGCCATTATCATGGATAAAACCATAAATTGCCTGGATTTAGATTAAATAAAAAAGAAGCTTATTTTTCACAAGAAATTAAGAACTAGCATTATCATTTGAAACGATCAAAAATTGTTCCGTATATCAGGGGGCTCTCCCCCTCCTCAACCTTTCGCTCTTTACGCTAAAATTTGACTTTTAAACCTTAATTTAGAAAACATTTCATTACTTCTGGTGAGTAAATAGCGACGAAGACCACACTGCCATTCCATCACAAACACCAAAAACAAGAAGAACAATAGGGAATTTCTCAAGACAGTGGGAAACAAATTAGAATGAATATTTCGACCCTATGTCCAAGGGCCGTCCTCTGTAATACAAAAATATATAAGAAGAAACAACTTACAACAGGATAAAATCAATAAACTAAAATGAAAAGTTTATCAAAACAGTCCCAGAATCTTTACCTCAGCGAAGTTCAACCAGGACTGATAAATAAATTTTGATGAAACGAGGCAGTTCATTGAAATAAAAAAGAACGATTTAAAAACACGTTTTTAATGCCAGCCTTGCTTTTTTGGCTGCTGATCTCATAGGTCTATTTGTGACAGGTTCTGTGTTAATATCTATTGGTTTTTTATATAATTTCGTGAGGTCATTCTTAATTAAATTTGTGTATAGAGCATTTAGTGAATATTCTCCCAAGTTTATTATATCCCAAGAGTTTTATTATTTTGATTCTCCTTTTGAATCTAAAATTATATGGTATCACAAAAATGTTTATGATTTTTTTCATAATTTAGTATAGAGGTTTAATCTACATAATCTGCAGGGTTAACTTAGAAGGTTAAGCCCTTTAATCTACATCGCAGCACTGCACAAACGCAAATCTTGTGTTGTTTGAAGAATCTTATCCTCATTCATATGTAATTCTTAAAAAGTTTCGCCTTTGAGGGCTGTTAGATGGGCAAGTGATGCACTACCATTGTTACAATTTCTTTAAAAAAAAGACCTTCTAATAATATTTTTCACATTTTTGTATTATTACTTTGCTCTTTCTTACTTCAACTCGTTGCTTCTTTATTTACTTTTATGACTGAAGTTTGTCTTTATGACGAAAGCTCAGAATTTTACATTATTTTGTTCAGGCACTGAACAAAATAGAGCAGTCCTGGCCGAGTGGGTTGGTGCGCTGGATTCGGGATCCTTCGTCCGAGAGGAAGCGGGTTCGAATCCCAGTGTACCCAATTCTTCAGTTTGGGACGGGGGTCAGTGGCGTGACTCTGTAAGCTTAGCCAGAGTCGACCCAGCTCTAAATGGGTACCTGGAGAAATCTGGGGAAGGTAAACAGGAAGGGTGTGCGAAAGCACAGGATGGCTGGCCCCCAACCCCCCATTGTACTTCCTGGCTGAAGGGCCAAGAAACGGAGATCAGCACCGCCGGTACGGACTGTAAAGTCTAATGCCGTATCCTTTTTCCTTTTTTTTACTGAACAAAATAATACAAAATTCTTTTGTTTTCACAGCGTCAGAATAAAACATGTAATAATTGAAGATGTTAGTCAAGTGCTGCGTAAACAGCTGCTCATATAAACAGATACTTCGTTTGTGACTGAGGCCAAGAGAATTCATGCATATATCTCAGGAGAAAAACGAATTGATTCAAAAATGAGAAACTTCTTAATGTTTTGAAAAAAAAAGTATCACAACTTACCGTCTTCAATAGTAAATTCTTTTTTCCAAAACGCAGCAAAAATGTTACTAACTTAACCTCCGTGACAACCCTGCTGACAGAGTTGGTGCGCTGCTCTTTACACAGCGATTATGAAAGAGGAATCCTTTAGATAAAATGGATATTCACCTCATTTAATATTATTGTTAGAGTGTTGTGTGGTCTAAAGTTCGATTTCAGGGTTAGTTTTTGCCGTGCAGCATGAGCCATTCCATGATGTATAGAGAATACAGAGCTTTCTTGTAACGTTGCATTTTTAGCTTTTGGCTACACTTAGGTATGGAACTTTGTATTGCCGCACGAGAAGTATATGGCTAGCGCCACCACAGACAACAAGCCAAGTATGGTTTGTACAGCTATTTTTTCAAGGGAGAATTGGTTTTTTTTTTTTATGGCTAACCTATAGACTTAATTTGTTTTATTGCAATATCACGTGTCATCCCAGTTCACCCTCGTGTCACGTTAACATTATAGGCTATTTTATGACCAAATGCTGGATGTTGCTGGCTTCTTGTACCCTAAATATTACAAGAGTTACATGCACTACAATTGTCTTTCCCTATACCAAATTAGCCTCTTCTTGAACGTCATCTATCCATGTTTTACCAACTTTTGCACAGCAGCCTTGTAATTTAGCTGTATGTAAATTTACCAAATTTATTGATTCCTTCGTTAGTCACATCTACAGAGGCGTATGCAACCATGTCTTATTAGCTGCACTTTTTAGTTACAGAATTTGGACCTAAATTTTTAATATCATCTCCTTCCCAGCCTAAACATGACTCAAAGAGCTTTTATTTTGTATTGGATCTACTACCTGACTAAATATTTCAGCATTTTACCTGAATGAATGAAGTTATCTCGCCTAATTTCATGTTTCCTAATCCTGGTAAAGTAGTTTCCTATACTCCAAAGATGTCCTATTCAAAATGAATAAATTCATCAATCAAATTATCAATATGTTAACTGTTTTGCAGTATAGAGCTTTACGCCACAATTTCCATAATATTCAAAGTATTGAAGTTGGATCATGAATTATCCTGAATCTGCTCAGATTTCTTTCAGTAAATTTTTTGATTCTAGGAGTTGAAATATAAGAGGATAAACATTGAGTTCTTAGCTCCTTGTGCAGGCATAATAAAATAAACTCTTATCTGATAGTGAGATTTTTTGGCGTTTGAAGCACTTTAACAGTTTATATTGCAGGATATACTATGCAGACATCAGCATATTACATTCAACAAGGCAATGGCCAATTCTTTTTTTTTTTATTACAATACTTGCAAAGAGGTTAATATGGAACTGTGCCACTTGAATTAGGGAGCTGATATGAAAACGCTTGAAAATTTAGTCCGTTTCAGCCAAAACGAATTCTATAATAAATTTTAGAAAGGTGCTAATTGGGGAAGGGCGATAAAATTGGACTATTCATATTCAACAATACCTTTGATAATCACCAGCGGAATATGTCTCTAATGGGGATTCGTCTCTTACTTGGCTGGTGAATATTTAAAGCATTTTTTGTAATTTTCTCCGCCTGATAGTTACCAGTTATACCTGAGTGGCTTGGAACATATGAAAGACAAGTTCTTATACTTCTTGAAACAAAATTATCAGTGTCTATATCCATCTTAGCAGCTCTAGGCTTGACAAGAGCCAAAATAATGCTGTGTTTGGGTCGAGAATGTCTGGGTTAGACTGCAGTGTAATAACTCTACAGTAGCGGTCGGAGTGGTCCTAATACTCCCTCTCGCCTTGAATCCGAACAGTATCTTGCTACTATCATTTCTGATATTATAAAAGACTCTTGCAACCAACATGTGGTGATTCTTGGAGACTTCAATCTTCCTGATTATGATTGGGTTGATAGTTCTGGTTTTTCAGCCAAAGAACAGGAGTCTCTATTTCTTACTTGTCTGTCTGAACATTCGCTGTTCCAAACTGTTGACCCACCTACACGGTACAGAGATGGTCAAACATCAAACATACTGGACCTAGTTATTCTTAATAATCCAGATTTGTGGACTAAAAGTGAATTTCTTGTTCCTATTGGTAACAGTGATCATGCTCCTATCCTCACAGAATTGCGCTTGTCTACTACTCAACCTCTTCCTAAACAACACAAATTTATTGATTACAAGTGTATCTCTGAGAGACTTGCTGACTTTGATTGGGATACCATATTCACTACAGATATTGAAGAATCTTGGCAGAAATTCAAAGCTGTATTGCTAGTTTTTGAAAAAGCTCACACTAGAACATTTTAGAGGAGACAGGCAAAAACAATACCCTTCATGACTTATCTAACTAGCAAACTACTGAATAGGAAGAATCGAACCTGGAAACACTTAAAAAAAAAACAGCTGCAAACTATCAGAAGTATCAAAAGGCACGGAATTAGGCCACCGATTCTATCAAACAACTGAAGAAGAGTCACGAAGAAAGGTTAGCTGGAAATATAAAAAATAATCCCAAGCTGTTTTCGCAGTATGTTTCTGTTAAATGTCGAAATAGGCACTCTGTCCCTGATTTGACCCATCATGGTCAGACAATTTCAGACCCAGCTATTGAAGTCGAGATCCTAAATAACCAGTTTGCATCAGCTTTCACACCAAAAACTGCTATTCAGTTCCCGGCTCCTCCCTCATATACTGTTACTCAACCAATGCCACCTCTTGAGGTGACTGAGGAGTCTGTTTTGAAACAACTTGCTTTGTTGGATGTAAGTAAATCTGCAGGGCCAGATGGTCTCCACCCCCGTCTCTTGCATGAGTGCAGAACAGAAATAGTATACCCACTCTCAAAACTCATCAGACTATCTCTTGATAGCTCAAAGCTTCCTGCAGAATGGAAAGTGGCACATATTACCCCCATTCACAAAAAGGGAAGGAAAGATTCTGCGGAAAATTACCGGCCTGTTAGTATTACCTCTGTTGTTGTTAAGCTTCTTGAATGTATTGTCAAATAAGCATTTATTGAGCATCTTGATCAGAATCATCTTCTCAACAGCTCTCAACATGGTTTGACGATGTAACAGATCAGTTGACACTAATCTGCTCGAGTCATATGACTAAAACTACTGGAGTTGGGACTCCCTGTGGACATGATCCTTCTTGAATTTTCTAAAGCATTCGAAAAAGTTTGTCATGAGCTTAAGCTACAATCAATTGGTTTGGAGGAAATAATTCTTAAATGGATTCTGGATTTCTTGAGGAATCGTGTTCAGGATGTAAGACTGTTCGATGCAGATGACAATCCTATTCTCTCCTCCTCTCAGAATGTTAACAGTGGGGCTCCACAGGGTAGTGTTCTTGGCCCCACCATGTTCAATATTTTCATAAATGATGATCCTTTAGCACTTAAAAGCAGGATGACGCTATATGCTGATGATTCTAAGGTAATTGGTCCGGCTAGCATTCTTGAGGATACTTCCCAACTTCAGAAAGACCTTGACCTCCTTAGCGTGTGGGCGAAATCTTGGCTCCTCACTTTCAATGTGTCAAAATGTCATGTTTTACACTTTGGGCACAAGAATATCAATACAAATTACTCTCTTTACGGTCAATTCCTTTCTCCAGTGTTGAAAGAAAGTGACCTAGGAGTATTTGTTGACAATCATCTTAAATTCAGCATTCATGCAAAGAAGACAGCAGCGTCAGCTAGCTCATCACTAGGGCTCATAAACAGAACAATTTCCCCCCGTTCTCCTAAAATTCTGAGCCTTATGTATAAAGGACTTGTTCGGCCAAGGCTTGAGATAGGCATGGTCCTTGCATCCCCCTTTTTCAAAAAAGATGTTAAAATTCTTGAAGATGTCCAGAGAAGACCAACTAAGGTGGTGAGTGGACTGCATGAGCTCCCTTACCCTACAAGGCTATGCAAGCTGAAACTCCCAACTCTGGTTTATAGAAAAAGACGGGGTGATGCCATTCTGGTTCATAAACTTATTAATTCAAAGGCACTTCCTGATCTTCTTCCTCTGGCGTCTCAGGACTCTCGTACAAGGGGACATAACTTGCAGTTATCCAGGCATTTCTCCTCAAAGCGGCAACGCGCCCATTTTCTTACCAACCGTGTTGCCAACCTCTGGAACAAATTACTGCCAGATATTGCCAAACCACAGATAGCTTTAAGAACCGTCTTGGCAATGAATGGCCAACAAAAGAATGGAAGTATAACTGGGAAACACTTAAATCAGCAACATCAAATCACTAGTCAAGTGTACGTATTCAACTATGTATCATGTATTATCAACTCTGGAGTTTCTACAAGGAAAAATCCTTAGATTGCTCCAAGCTGCAACTGAAGGTAATTTTAAGGTAACTCTGTATACATAATAGACGCATTATCATACACTCTCTCACCCATTGCAACATTAAGGGGAGGGAGAAAAGCTCCACTTGGCACCTCCTCATTCATTTTGGACCCACCAATACACCATGATTATGGTATTCAATTCTGCATACATTATAGACGCATTATCATACATTCTCTCAACCATTGCAATATTAAGGGGTGACAGAAAAGCTCCCCCTACCATCCACTCATTTATTTTGGGCCCATCAATAAAAATTTAGAAACAGTTTTATATGTAATTGTATTAATTTCAGCATTTTTTTTCTGAATGAAAGCAACGGGGGTAAGTTCTTTAGTCCACTTCGAGATATTAGTTCAAACCTCCAACCGCATTCTCACATACTTTCCAACCACAGCTTCCACAGCGCAATTTAACTTCCTTTCTTCATTAAAGGCTGATGTTTTAAAAATAGCGAACGTGAGAAACTCGGGAAGAGCCAGGTTTTATATATCTGTTCAATTTATTTAAATAGGTAGGCTTTCACAGGCTCATATTTTTCAGTAAAATTTTTGAAAGTTGTCTTGATATATTGAAAACCTATTTACTTTGCATCAGTTCTATTCACCTTTCACCAGTAGGCTATAATATAGGCAATAGCCCAAAATGTTGGCTAGTAAAGGAAGACTGGTAAAATTCTAGTCAAGATTCTTTTCTTTGTTTAAAAGAAATTAGGTTAAGAAAACAGAACATCCAGTAATGAATTCAGGACCAAAACATACTTTGAGAAGGTAGGCCTATTGCCAAATTTCCATGTTAACCCTCTTCTGATTTCTAAGTCTTAGAAATTTGCCTACTTGACAGGTCTATCTATTCCTATTAAAATTTTGACATAACATCATTTTACCTTATTTTTTAGTTTATGCTTGATTTTTCTCTGGTTTTAGTTCTGAAAATGCAATTCCACTTATTTGAGTAGAATTCTAAACCATATCAATGATTTAATTGTACAAATTTTGGATATGTATTTGCAGATCTTTGAAACTTTGTAAAGGATTGAGTAAAGTTGTGAAGTTGTGCTTCATTTAAGCTGAAGATCTGGGTAAAATTCTAGTTAATTGAATTCTTGCTATCTCAGAAAGGGTTTAGGCTAGGAAAATGAAACTTTCAGGGATGAATCTAAAGACTAAAGTATATCCCAGGAAGGTATTCTGAAGCAACTACCTCCACTCTTTCTCTCTCTAGAGGGCCCTGACCTTTGATGACATTTAAAAATATGTGTGTTATAAAAGTGAAACCTTGCATATAGATCTTCTGCTTAATTGAAGTACAACAAAATTGTGCTCAATTTGATTTTACAAGGTTTTAAAGATATCCAAATACATTTCTTAAATTTTGAAAAAAAACATTGATATGGCTCAAAATTCTACTCAAATAACAGTAATTGCATTTTCAGAACTAAAGGCAGAGAAAAAGCAACTAGTAACTGAAAATTAAGGTAAAATATTGTTTTGTCAAAATTTCAATAGGTATAGACCTGTCACGTAGGCAAATTTCAGGGCCCTCTAGAGAGAGAAGAATTAGAGGTGGGTACTTTAAAATACCTTCCCAGGACATAATTTAGCCTGTAGACCCATCCCTGAAAGTTTCATTTTCCTAACCTAAACCCTTTTTAAGATAGCAAGAAGTCAATTAACTAGAATTTTACCAAGATCTGTTTTACAAGGTCTCACTTTCATAACACCCAAAATTTTAAAGTTCATCAATGGTCACTGCCTTCTAGAGTGAGAAGGACTAGAATTAGGTGCTTAAAATATCTTCCATGGCGATACTTTACTGTGGAGACCCATGCTTGGAAGTTTCATTTTCTAAACCTAACCCCTTTCCTAGATAGCAAAAAGTAGCTAAACTGGAATTGTATCCTTTTCAGTATGGCAGGATTGCCTCAATTTTAGTATAGCTGACAGGCAGACAGTTTGTTATGGTATGTATGAAGACTTTAATATCTGCCATCTCTGTATCCTGGCAGGCACATTGTGGAGTGGTGTTGAGAGTATGGTTTCTAATGGACAATGGTCTGTTGTCACATTAACTTTTCTGCCATATATGAAATGGTGAAAAAATTTATATCTATAAATGATTGCTTATAGTTCTTTTTCAAGCTGTGAGTAATTTTGCTCTGTTTTATTAAATGCTCTGGATGCATAACCAAATATGTTGTCATTTGCTGATATCTCTGCTCCATGGCCATGTTTTGAGGCATCCACTTGTAATTCAATGGCCCTACTTCTGTAATCAAAGTTGCTAATCTGGACCCAATTAAATGCTTGATGTCCATGATGCATTCACAATGCTGCTCTTGTAGAGCAAAAGACTCTTGTTTTAGAAAGTATCTCAGAGGTTTGTTTCTTTGATGACACAAATGAATGCTTGATGTCCTTGATGCATTCACAATGCTGCTCTTGTAGAGCAAAAGATTTGTGTTTTAGTCTGAGGAGATCTGTCTTTTTATGATAAGTCAGGAATGTACCTTGAAAGAAAATTCAAAATTCCAAGTATTGTTTGCAGCTCTTCCTTAGTTTTATGTTTGGGCATATCATTAATGGCTTGGAGCTTCTCAGGGTCTGGCTTGATCCCATCTTTGCTGATCACATAAATAGCAAACCTCTTTCAGACCAAACTGACACTTGCTTCTGTTGAATTTTATATCTGGACACAATTTAATGCTTGATGTCCATGATGTATTCACAATGCTGCTCTTGTATAGCAAAAGATCCTGTTTTAGAAAGTCTCTGAAGGGTTTGTTTTTTGATGATAAGTTAGGAATGTACATAGAAAAAAATTCAACATTCCAAGTAGTGTTTGCAGCTCTTCCTTAGTTTTATGTTTGGGCATATTATTAATGGCTTGTAGCTTCTCAGGGTCTGGCTTAGTACCATCTTTGCTGATCACATAAAATAGCAAACCTTTTTCAGACCAAACTGACACTTGCTTCTGTTGAATTTTATACTGGACTTCCTGGCTCACTTCAGGACTTCTTCAAGCCTACCATCATTTTCTTTTTGAGTTCTTCCATATATTAGGAGATAATCAACTGCAATGCACAGCCCTTGGAGGCTCTCAAATGAATGTTCCATTCTTTGCTGGAACTCATCTTGTGCTGATATCAATCCAAAAGGATACCTTTTCCCATGATATTTGCCATATACTGTGCTAAATGTTGTCAGGTATGATGCCTTTTCAGGCAGTTGAAGTAGCCTGACCATGCATCTAGCTGTGTGAAGTAAACAGCTCCATCCAAGTTACTAATAGTATCATCAAAGGTTGGGATTGGATAGAAGGGTTGTTCAATTGCTTTGTTTAGGTCAACTGGATCAATGCACAGCTGTATGCTTCTGTCTTTCTTTTTGACCATGACCCTAGCATTAACCCAGATAAGTAGATAAGCACATTGCACTTTTTCAGTTTTCTCTGCTAAAGGACCATGGAAAGCATAGCATGGTCTTCAAATTTTGTCCACTTACTGTCCAAATTGTGTGCATCCCAATTGATTGTTGGACATCCATTTTTAGTTTTTACTTCTTACACCATGTATAAGTTGATTTCAATATTTTCTTCTGACCCAAGTACCTATAATAAAAACACACAATAAGCAAGCAAAGCAAAGCACATGGGGTAGCATTAACACTTGCTAGGGGGAAAGCACATGTGGGCTAGGTGGTTAATGCTACATTTGGAAATCCATTTTTGACCCTTTATGGATCCTTAAAGATGATATTTTATTCTATATTTATGGCTAAGAAAGGGTTAAATATTGCTTTCAAACTTTCTATTTGATCATATATCAAATATGCTATTTGGTTTTTTATACACCATCATCACTTGCTTTTCTGCACTAACTGTTGTAATACTGAGCAAATTTTTGCCTTGCAAAAATGCATTCTTTAATGTCACAAAAACAACACTGAAAACAATTTTTTCTTATTTTTATATAATTTTTACAAAAGAAGTGTAGACCAAGCAATGCAAAAATAATTCAATTTGCATATCCAATTGGCTTGTGAATATTCATTGCATGTTGGTTATGTAGCTTTAAAAAACATATTTATACTCAAATATTAAGTTTTAAACCAATTTTTAACTCTTTTCTATCCCCAAAAACTAGTGAAAAATATATCATCTTTATGGGTCCATAAAGGGCTTAAAGTTGAATCTCTGAGTAAAGCAATTATTATGCTGACAAAGAGCATAAAAAAGGCAATGAGTGGTGTGTTCACCTAATTTGTAGCTCAGTATTGGATATATCTCCACCTTTACCCTTCTAACTAGGCGAGTGCTAGGATAGGTACAACTCAAGCCCATTTGTTAACAGTGACCAGAAATAGGTATGGTCAAGTGGACTATTCTTCTATGATATAGAGTAGACACTGCCACATAACATCAATTTCTTATAGAGTATACAAGTTGTTTGGGTATGACAAGCAGCATCAGCATCCTAGATCAACTCCTTTACATATACATTCATATTATTTATTATTTATGAGATGCAGATAATGGGTAGCTCTAGTTGTGTCTTGAAGTTTTGGACTCCCATTCTTTAATGAGTCTCCTTTTAAATAACTTTGGCTGATGTCACATACATTCCCTAACTGTAAAAGTCTAAAGCCTACTACATCATTGGCGTTTTACTTAAAACTATGTGCATCTTGAACAGTCTTTGAAAAAAACTATTAAAATTAAAGTGAATATTCGATATGAAATGATGTTAGTTGCGAAATCTTATCCATTTAAGATTTTATTTCATTTTTATTTCTATTTTCAATGTCATAATAAGTTCAAAAGAAAATATTTGTAATATAGTTTGTTTTCAGTAAATTGCCAATTATGCAGTAGGAATGAGACTTTTACAGATATGGAAGGGGGCAGCAACCCAACAGTCTTGGAAGTAACTACTATTAAACTGACTATTTGATATATAATGTTATCTACAAAATTCTAGATATTTTGATCACATATACAGCAATCATCAACTGTAAAAACACTGATGACAATGACTGTATATGTGATGAAAATATCTGGACTTTTGTACCTGTTTTCACTGGTTGAATAAATGGACTTATTCCTATTTGAACATTTGTTTGTTCATCATAGAAAGACAGTGTGGCCTGGAAAAAAGCATGCCTAATTGAAGGTGTTGTGCTGAGAATAATGATACCAATTGCTGAAAACTCATCAGTTCAAAATTATATTTCTCTATTATTTTTATTTTCAATATTGTAGTAAGTACTGCCCCCTTCCATAACTCTTGAGTCAAAAAACCTACTGCATCATTGACACTTCTTGAGAACTATGTTTGTCTTGAACAGTCTTGGAAAGAACTAATAAAATTAAACTGAATATTTGACATTGCTGAAAACTCATCAGTTCAAGATTTTACTTCACTGTTATATTTATTTCCAATATTTAAAGGATTTCAAAAGAAAATATTTATAATATAATTTGTTTTCAATAAAGTGCCAATGGTGCAGTAAGTTTTAGACTTCTACAGTTAGGGAAGGGGGCAGTTGCCAGACTCTTGTTTATAGTGATTTTTATTAGTTTTAAGCTTGATTTGCATAGGGTGAACATAGACAAGTCTGATCCTTATCGATTTTTATAGCTTCCTTGGATCCCAAAATTGTTTTTGAGTTTCCAGCACAATACAAACTATTTGATGCTTCTCTTGGTCATACTAGTAGTACCATCCACAACCCAGAAAGTTCTAAATTTCCTTGTTTCCATAAGTTACTGCACCAAAGTAGCCCACCTCAGGGGGGGGGGGTCAAACTTACCCCCTAGTCTGGTGTAAATAATAATAATTTATGGTTACCCTCTGCATACAACACAAATGCACTAAAGAGGAGTATAAAAAAGTGAAAAGAAAAACAAAAAGGGCACAAAAAAAGAAAAGAACATGCACAATTCTTGACAACTTCTGACACTTTTTCATTAAAAATAAAATATCCTCAATCAGCTACCAAAGGGTTCTCCTTACGAGATTACGTAATTCTAATGAAGTGTTGTGGGAAGTGTGGGTACTTGAGCTGCCTGTCCCCAGCAGTTTAAGGCCCATAGGCCAGCCGGTACCAATACGGATCTTCAAACTCACTTGTGCTCCTGTCTGCACATTACATATATACAACTGAATCAACCCTTTATCTACTGTCTTCTTCATGCTCTAGTATGTGGATTAAACATCATAGGCTTTCACAGATGGCGACACTAGGCAGTTGATAGAAGGCAAGTCAGTGGAAAATCGATAATTCTGTTGCAGCAGTCGGCAAATCTATGTGACAGTTCGTCCATTTTCTGACAAATCTCAAAAACACCGTACCGTCGCGAAATATAACTATCACGAGTCCAAACGGGGATACTAAGGAAATACTTGCAGAACCTAAAGAACAGCAATCGAATTTGCTTTTTATCAGGTGCAGAGAAAAATTTCCAAACAGGTGTCAAAAACGCGTTTTACGAAAAACACGTTATGTAGCCGGCTATGGGTTTTCTTATCAAACTGGCCCTTTACCCTGGTAAACACCCCTGGGTAAACCCTTTATACGCAGAGATATGCATAGAAAACCATGCAAAACAAAAAATCTTGTTAGTACTTTGTATGTGCCACAGTGGAACATAGGTTTTCTGCCTGCAATGAGGTAATTCCAGCAGTATTGGTCTTACACTGTACATAGACGAAGTCTCTGAGAATGTTTTTTTTTTCAAATTTTTACCATAAATATGAAAAAGGTAACACCATACTTGAAATAATGGAGAAAACTTGTAATTTCAATCAATATAAAACAGTGTTTATTTCTTATTTTAGTTGAATAAAAATTAATTTTTATTGTAAAAAAGAGTATTTCAGTTAGTATGAGATTGAGTTGAGAAAGCAAACTTTTGATCACTTGCATGCCCTAGTGTGTTTCTTGTACAGGTAGATGATATGCCGAGTTCGGAATAATGGTAGAGTGAAGGGGCTAGCTCCAGAGAGCTTCAGTGGTTCAGCAAAGATGTATTCTTCTTCAACTTTGTCAGTATCATCCTTTTTTTGGCCTGTAATATGAACAGTCAGCTAGGCTCAGGCACTGAAGATATTTTATACAAACATGACTTTTGTCAGGAAAATCAAACACCCTTCCAATGTACCAGCCTTGTTGGTCGTATTTGGTATTATATGCTATGCATAATAGCCTACTCATATAGCTGTATTTTTAACTCCCCCCCTCTTCTTTATTCTCACTGCCAACAGTATAACATGTCCATTTGGTCAGTTGAGGAACCAAGTGAGACGTGTGTCGTCACTGGAAAGATCATCTTTCTTTTTCAGTTTTAGCTTAACTGTCCTCTCTTTTACTTTTCATTTTTTTTCTCCAGCTTTTCTTTTTTCTCTTTCTCTCTTTGTTCAAGCACTTTCAAAGTTTCACAGTTGTTATTTCTTTAGCTCCCCAAGCAATTCTCTGCCTACAAGATGTCCTGGATGCTGAGGCATCAAGAGAAGGGTGGTGTGCTAAGTCCAGAAGAAGTTCTTCGAATGATTTCTAATGCATATGAATCTTTTTTTGGACTAATCAACCCTGAAATAGTAATCTGATAAGTTGCAGAAATCACTGTGGTTGTCACTCTTGTTAAATTCTGATCTTTGATTCCTTTGTTTCTACATAATATTTTAACTTGGCTGTATCAAACTTTGCCTTGTCAATCACTTGCAGTTGATACATGCTGGAATAGCGGAACCATAAATTTTTGTTGTTTGAAATGAGTTTTTTTTTTTTTTTTTTTTTTTTTTTTACAGTGAAGGGGTAAGGTAAGTCTCCCAGATCTGACATAAAATTTTCATAAGTTCTTGTTTTGGCAAGATGTCACCTGAGTGTGCTCGTTACCAGTTCACAAGCTTCTGCATATAGGATGATTCGAGTCTTTTGAAAACAACCCTATTAAGGGATTGCAAGGCATGGCAATTGTAGGCTGGCAATTTGAGGATAGTAATGTTATTTTTTGAAGCAAACTCCATAAAGCCAAAGATAAATAAATGGTAGCCATGACTGTCAAGAATAAGAGGTGATTTTCCTTTCACCTGAGACAGGTAAACATTTAAAAACTAGTAATGGAAGAAGTTCACTGTCATCCGTCCTTTCTTAGTAGCTGAAAAAAAAAATGCATCTGGATGGTCTTGGATAGCCATGAAATCAAGGTGTTTTCCCTGAGAAGACTACCAGTAGTGGCAGTCATTCACCTGATGCACTAATACATGCAAGAGCAAATGTGTTATCATGTTTATTGCTACCAGGTCACCGCGTTGCTGGGTATCATTTTGTACCAGCGATTTTAAAGCTGTCAGGATTGCGACAAAACGAAGTTTTGTCCAAGTTGTACCAAATTTCGGATTTGTCCAAGATGTCAAGCTCTTTTGCTGATTTTTTTTTGGCAGGTCTTAAAATCCAAGCAGGATGAAAGGGTCTGCTTGTTGGACAGCCCTCCGGTTTTCAAGTCACTCAGGTTTCTTATGTAGGATGCTGTTTCTTTTCTTAAACACAAACCCTGGCCTTCACCTGGCCAATTGTTTGTAAAATGAGTACTGATTTAGGTCACACTAATATATATTTCAGTATTATGTATATTATGTCTTATTAACATTGTGAATATTTGACAAATACACATAAATCTAGGCAGAATTGCCAAAAATTAGCCACTTGTGTACACGGGGTAAATCCCCCCCCCCGTATCCGAATTTACTCTGTACATGGAAAGCCTAATATTTCAAATTTACCCCCAATTGGGATTCTTTAGGTGCAAGTCCTACACCCCTTGTATCTCCTGAGTAGTTTGAGAATAAAATACTATTACGTAACAGTAATTACCTAAACTACCCTTCTAACTCGTCAGTTATTTAAAATTATTTATTATCTCTCTATTTTTCTGTGTCATTACTTAAAAATTACAATGTCATCACTGAGCCAGGTAAGACGGGTGTGTCTGAGTTGCCCAAGTTTGCCTTATTCAATTTATGTTTTACTCGTTTTACGATTTAATTAATCATTTATTATAGTACCTGTTGTATGTTTGTTTGCTGTGATTGTTTGTTTAATTTCTGTTCATTTTGGGTTTCATTTATTCTCTAATAATAATTTCTGGTTGTTTTGAGATTTAATTATCCTAGAAATTTATTGCTGCTGATCTTAACTTTAATAGGGTCTTTACTTTTCTTTGAAAAACTTCCTTTTAGAAAGTAGGATATCCAAGGCCTGGGGGAGATCTGAGGGCGGGTGGTTGGTGCAGCACCTACTTGCATATATATATATATATATATATATATATATATATATATATATATATATGTATATATATATATATATATATATATATATATATATATATATATATATATATGTATACATATTTATAAACGTGTGAACCACCAAGGATGTGACTAGGGTGTACTTGAGTTTTTGTACTTTTTGCTTAGGTCAAAATTCTAACCTACAAATCTGTTTCGCAAAAAAAGCTCACCAAAATTATAACCAAGAAATCTGTCACGCAAGAAGATAAAAGAAGGAAAATGGTATTATTAAAACCTGTCCTCTTTATCTATTGATAAAACTTAAATAATTCTGAGATCTTGTTTTTGGTCAGAGATCTCCACTTTTAGCATATTGCTCTAAATATGTAATTTCAGATGAAATTTTTCGAGTAAGAATTGTTATCGTTGCAATTTCTTTACTTTCAACCTCTTTTCTATTAAAGCAAGTGTATTGATAATGTGGTTGCCCAGAGCAGTTGAAACTATAACATATTTAAAGTCTATTGAATCCCTTGGAATGTGGTCAAAGCAGACACTCAATACAGGGCGGAATGTAGGAGAAGTGTTCCACATTTTGTAGGTAATAAAGTGGCGACTTTAATCTAGGAATAGTATTGCTGGATGTTATACAGCAGCAAACACTGAGAAAGTGTGTGCAGCACATTAGTTAGTTAAGTGTAGCGAAACCCTGTAAGTTCTATTTCTAAGAAACTCACATTCAGCGGTGTAATTTCGTCAAAATTCTGGAGGGAGGGGAGTAAAGCTAGAGCCCAAATCTAGTGAAAATGACAGTAAAAAATGAAAGATGAGCCATATAGTACCAAATGGGCAAAGGTATACTAAAGAAAACTGACCTTTTCTCTGAATGCTTGAATTATGCAGGTTTATCTTAGTTTTGACAGGATTTTTTGCAGAAACTAAATTTCACCTGGGGGCAAATTGAGATCCAGGGGGAGGCAAACTGAGGTCTAAGGGGGGGAGGGGTAAACTGAAGTCTGGAGGGGACAGTTGCCCCCTCCCTCTGCTGTTGTGGTGACTGTGCCACGTGTGGTAGAGCCGTGCGGTCTACATGATGCTCCGAGACGTGCACCAGGTGCCGGAAAGCGGGTAGCCACTTGAAAAATTGAATTTAGGAAACTTCTAAAGAAAACACAAAGAAACTTTGCAGTCTTTGAAGAATACTTGTATGCGTTTCAATCAAGCTATAAAAGTAGTTAGTCAAACTAATTTGATTGCAATTTATGGCTTTTATCTTGAAAGCATTATGCTTGTCACGTATTACAACTATGAAACAAATTTATACTGGAATTAGTGCTTGTTTACTAATTGCCGCCTAATGGATATTGCGCTGAAAGTGGGTTTCCCTGATGTTTTCTTTCTTTTTCGTTATCTTTTACTGATTATTGATTATTCATCAAACAATTTGTGGTAACAAACTGTCAGTAAGGAGCGACTCGGCCTAGTTGTAGCCAAAACTCCAAAGACGAAGTTTTAATGACCATCGATGCGTCAAAAGAATTGGAATTTTGTGCTGATCCAGAATATATAAAATTCATTAGGTTTAATGTTACCCATCAAAAGCTACGAGCCTTAGAAAACTTGCCTGATTTTCAAAAGAAGGGGAACAGCACTCCCAAAAATTCGAGGAATCTTAATGAAAATGATACTATCAGATTGAGTATATCCGAGAACCTACTGTAGTGGTTTCAAGGTCCTCTCTACAAAAGTGTGGAATTGTATATATTTCGCCAGAAGAAAAACCATGGATGCGTGTTTATTTTTTTTCTCCTGGGTCGTTCACATCGAACCAATGGTCCCAGAAGATCGCAAGAGGAATCGTTCGAATGAAAATTAAGTTTTTAGAGCTCTGTTTTAGTGAACACAACAATTGGAGGGTAACTAGCCCTCTTACATGCCTCTTTTTTCCCCGAAGATTTCTGATCAATATTTTGAGATAGTCAATTGGTTCAGCATAGTTTAAAGGTCCAATAACTTAGCCTTTGGGAATGACATGATCCCCACAAACCCCGGGGAAAGGGCTGTAGCTTACGAATTTGCCAATTATCTACGTATAGGCTAGTAATTGTTATTGGGAAATACACAGAAACTTTTAAGAGGGGAGTTTCCGTAGGAGAAAGGTTTGCGGGGGAAATTTTACACGGGGGAGGAGAATTTTCTGGTGTGATTTGATAAACGGTCAGAAACTAAATATACAAAAAAGCTGTCTTTTCAACTGAGAGTAAGGAGCAACATAAAGCTTAAAACGGACAGGGATTATTCCGTCTATCAGGGGAACTGCCCGTTCCTCATCCCTTGCTTTTTCGGCTAAAGCTTGACTTTTTTCCCAATTCTTTACAAACGACTCCTGACACATAAGGGGCCGTTGAATTTGAATGAGAAGTATTTTAAATAACTAAGATTTCAGTGTAAAGAAAGAGGGCTGAGGAAGGTGCAACCCCCCTTATATACGGAATAATATTTATTTGTTTTAAGTTTTAAAGTTTCATCTTATTTTCAGGTGAAACCATATGTTTTTTGAATTTCATAAGTAATAAGAACGAAGATATTAAACCCCTAAAAAGGTACTGGAATGGTTTTGTGAACTTTAATATTGATAGTCGCTGAAATGTTCGAAAATCTTATTTACCTCCATTGATGGTTTTTGGTGAACGCCACACATCACAGAAGGTTATTTAAGGCTGTTAAATGTGAAAATATCGCTCCAATTCCTTCGTCACTTTTCACATTTTAATAAGGAATAATGTTAACTTTAGTCAACTAAAAAGGGATAGACAGGCTTTTCTTGTTTTGTTAAGAAGTCATAAGGAGTCTGTCCAACCAGGTTAAGGAAGAATAAGAACTTACTATTGTAGCAATTTTGTATTATTCCGTACCCTGAATCATTTCCTTACACGGAGAGAACCACTCCTTAATGAAACAAGAACATTTTGCCTGAGAGCGAATCAGAACGACGCTCTCTTAATAAAACATGCCTAGTAGGTCATAAATAAATACCCCAAGACTATTCCCCTGATTAATCTTGAAGTCATATCGTCACTGAATAATCATATGACAGCTCTCATTCGATTGAAAATTGAAAGGGCCTGTGCCCTTTTTAATAGTCGAAAGTGATTAGAGGGCAACCGACCTCCCTCCCACGCCGATCATTTCCCAAAACACATCTAATCGAGATTCTGAGATGGCCATTTTATTCAGTGTAGTTAAAAGATCAAGACATTATGTATTTGAGGATGACCCCCCTCCCACAGCGCTCAGGCCAAGGGTTGTAAGTTATACCCTGGGGGCTTATAAGGTTTTTTATAGAAAGAGTGGTCGTATAAACTTCAAAAGGGGGATCCTTGGATTGTTAATCAGAAGTTTTAGTGTCCTTTTTAAGATTCAAAGTGATCCGAGGGCAGATAACCCCTTCCCTCTCACCTAGTATTTTCCCAAAATTCCCCTGATAGAATTTTTGAGATGGCCATTTGTTGTCATGGAAACTACGAAAAAGGTTCATTCGATTGGAGATTGAAAGGGCTAGTGCCCTTTTTAATAGTCAAAAGTGATTGGAGGGCAACTAACACCCCTCCCACGTACTCCATCTCCCCAATCACATTCAATCAAAATTTTGAGATAGCTATTTTGTTCAGCGTAATTGAAAGGTCTGGAAGTTATGTCTGAGGATGACAACTCTCCCCACAGCTCTCAGCGCAAGGGTTATGCCCCGAGGGCATATAAGTTTTATGGAAAGGGTGGTCGTATAAACTCTTTAGGGCGCTCATTAGATTGGAAATCAGATGTTCTTATACCCTTTCTAAGAGTCGAAGTGATCGGGGGTGGCCTCCCCCTACATCGTATTATCCCAAAACGCATCCGATAGATTTTTTAAAATAACCATTTGTTCAAAAATAGTGCAAAGATCATATAAAAAGACCTTTGGGGATGATAGAATACCCTAGAGTCTGTGGTTGTGAGTTATGCCCCAGGGGCATATACAGTTATTATGGAATGGGGGGGGGGCGTGTGAACTTAAGAAGAGGCCTATTTGATTGAAAATGTGTAGTTCTAGTTCCCTTTTAAGAGTTAAACAGGATGGGGAGCAGTTAGCCCCCCTCCCTTACGTCCTTTTTCCCGAAACGCATTCATTTGAAATTGTCAGATAGGCATTTTGTTACCAATACCCCAAAAATCATGGAATAACTCCTTTAGGATGGACACGGTCCCCCAAAGCCTGTGGGAAAGGGATATAAAATGAATCGAGGGCAATCACCACCTCGGTCTATCATTCCCAAAACACATTCGATTGAAATTTCAAGAGAACTTGGAAATTGTAAGAGTGCCTTGCTCAGCATTGTTGAAAGATCCAGCAATTATATTTTTTGGTATATTAACCTCCCCATATTCCTCAGGACAAGGGCTGTAAGCTAGGCAATTCGTTCATTGTTTACACATAGTGTATGTTATTGAGAAAAGTACGCGTGTTTGAACTTTACTTTCCAAGTAGACGAAGAGTATTCTCGTGAGCCTCTTAGGGAATCTTGAGGGGAGTGTTGGACTAAATCAAAACACGTTATGTGTGTACAGATTGTCAAAAAGACAGACACGAAATAAAAAAGACACGGCAGACACGAGACAAAAAATACAGAAATAACTGAGTATATTCATTTGGAAAATTCAGGAAATGATAAGTGAGATGATCAAAAAGGCAATATTTCCAAGCTACCAATACTACTAAAACTACCACCACTACTATATTTACAGTATTGAGGGAAATTTGAACTAAATCAAAAGACGCTATGTACATGCACATTGTCAAAATAGCGTATCTCAAGAATTGATTTCGTTATTAAGTTGGAACTGTCAGAGAATGCTTAAAGGGGAAGATCATCTCATCAAAAGGCAATATGTGCACACTACTGTTAATACTAATGTTACTGCTACATTTACTACTACTGCTACTTCTATTGAAACTACTTATAAGGCGAAGAGCATTGAGATGAATATTTTAATGAGTATATGAACATACAGGTTATCAAACGGACATTTCAGCAATGCCATATCAATGACTAATTGTGTTAAGTCGAAACTTCCAGGACTTCATGAGAGGAATGTTGTACTGACCAAAAGGGAATATGTTAATACCGCTGCTGCCACTACTACTACTGCTGTTCAATACTAGTACTAGTAACATCAATACTACTACTATGACTACTATTACAACTATGCCTAAGGGTATGAAGGTGAAATTTATAAGGAATTTTGAGGGGAGAAGCTGAAAAGAATGACAATACGTCGTCTTTATGTTGTCAAATGGGTGTAACAGCAATATCTTAAGAACGGTTTGGTGTGTGAAATTGAAACTAACTGGGCTTGTTGTGAGGGATGTTAAACTAACCAAATGAAAATATTTACATCTTAATGCTTTACTTCTACTCATACTACTACTACTGTTGCTATTATTACTACTTCTATTACTGCTAATGCCACTAAAGCTTAGGCTACTACTATTATTTCTACTACTGCTGCTACTGCTATTATAATTAAGGGTACTAAGGCTATGCCCACACAGGTTTTCAAGCGAACACATCAGAAACGGTTGATGGTTGATTAAACTGAAACTTTCAGCGTGTGTTGAAGGGGATGTTGAAGAAATCAAAGGTGCTATGCACATACTTCTACTAATGCTGCTACACCTATTGATACTGCGCAAGCTAAGGGTATTCAGATGAAGCTTATAAGAAATATTTAGGCGGATGTTGAACTAAATCAGAACAAACTATGAGCATGTCCACTTTCAATAAGGTGATAAAGCAATATCTTAAGAACCACTTATATTATTAAGTTAGACCTTTAAGTGGAAGTTGTGGGAGATTTTGAACTAGCCAGAAGGCACTATATGTATTCTGTCAATGCTACCACTACAACTGCTTCAATTAATGACGCCAAAGGTATTAAGTTGAAACTTTTAAAGAACGTTTAAAAGGAGTCTCAATTAAACGAAAAACTCTATTCATGTTGGTTTTCAAAAGGACATATAAGCAATATCATAGGCAGTACCACTCTATAATAGCTTGAAACATCATTGAAACTTTTGAAGAAGCTAATTCGATTCAAAAGGAAAAAGAGATGGGAGGGCAAGCAGCCCTTCTCTGAGGCCCATTCACTTTCCAAACGCATACAGTCAAAATTTTAAGAGAATCATTTTGTTCAGCATAGTAGATCGGTCCAGCAACTATTTCTTTAGGGATGTTGAGCTTGTCAACTTGCCACAATTATGCATTCGGCCCTTTATGCATTAAAACTATAAAAGTTGAATTAGAAAATACTATTTGTGTCAGGATTAAAAATCGTTGGAAAGTTTCTCGAACATACAAATAGCAGTCCATACTATGGATTCTAATAGAAAAATAAATGAAAATATATGAAATATTTTTCCCCCATGAAAAAGACTATGTCAATAATAAAAAAATTAGAAATTAAATTAAAAAAGCTTTTTCCAAAAAGCAAGTTTTTCAGAGGAAAGTAAAAAACTCGGAAGTAAAAAAGGAAATAAAGTCAAATAGCCGTCCAAGCGTAAAACAATCATAAACCACTATCAATAAATAACTGAAACTCAAAACGGACAGAAATTACAATAAATAGCCGAGTCAAACTCAAAACGAGCAGAAATTAACATGAGTAGAGCTGGTAAAACCCATGCCTTCTCAAGACCAGAACATAATTTACACTTTACTGAAAAAAAAAAAACAAAAAAAAAAAACAAGCAAATAACAGTGAATTGTCAGTTTAATTGACATATACTGATATTTATTCCTTTAAGTTTTGATAATTTTTTATTTATGAAAGCAAAAAAGTGAAAACATGTAAGACGTTTTCAGTACGCAAATTATGTTCTGGTACTTCCCTACTCATGTTAATTTTTGCTCATTTTGAATTTGACTCCGCTCTTTATTGTAATTTCTGTTCGTTTTGAGTTCTATTTATTTGTTGATAGAGATTTGTTGTAGTTTTACGCTTGAAAGACCATTTGGCTTAGTTTCTGCTCATTTTCGGCTTAATGGAGCTCTTTACTTTTCTTTTAAAACTTGTTTTGTGGAAAAAGTTTTTTAAATTAATTCTTGTCAGAGACAAAGCTTTAGCTTTGTCTATAGTACAGTGCCGCAGGCCCACAGTTAATTATTGTTGTTTTAATCTTGACACTTCGTATGAAAGGGGTGGCTATAAGAATGCCAAGGGACTTATTCAGTTGGAAAATGAAAGTACCGGTGCCCTTTTTAAGAGTCTAAGTGATTGAAAGGCAACCAGTCCCCTTCTATGCCCTTTTGTACTTCGTGTTCCTCCCCCTCCTCAACTTCCAAAAACATATATACCCATAAGTTGTTGGACTGAGGGGACTCCAATGCAGAAAGAAAACAGAAAAAAAATTATACTAGAAAAACCCCCAAAAGGAGGTTTGACAAAGGGCCAAGAAACTTTTTCCCCGCTCAATTCTTATGGAAGGCTCGTCATAGAAACTTTGGAGGGGGATTATTCACCCAACACTCTGTAATGCCTTAGGAATGGCTTGAGAACTCATTTGAAACTCTCAGACACTGTTCAGAGAGGGGATCGGATGGATGTGGAATTTTGATTTAGGGAGGAGGAAGTGGATCAAAAGACACTATGTTTATCTGGATCATCGAAATAGCATATATGCAATGCCTCGGCGACGGCATTGGAGAAGAAGTAGAAACTTTCAGGTACCGTATGGGAAAAGAAGAGGATGGGTAGGCAAGTGGAATTCAAATCTTATGTTGGGAGAGGGGGGAGCGGCTATAGAGCTTTTTCTCGGATCTACCAAAATGTTTCGCACCAGAGTTTCCTGTGAGACTCCTAATGTATACGCAAATAAATAGCAAGGTAACACAAAAGACACTATTTGTTGTCAAGTTATCAAAATGACGGATCTGCAATATTTCGGGAACAACTTTGGGTATCAAGTTGAAATTTTCAGGGAGTTTTGAGGGGCAAGTTGACTTTAAGAGGCATGTGACTTGGACGAGAAGAGAGGGATAAATTAGAAGACACGATGTGTGTCCAGGTCATCGCATAGTAAAAAAACCAGGGAAGGGGGCAATATCAAAATTTGGATAAGGACTGCCCAGAAAATTAACAAAATTCAGAATTTGGTTGAGAGGCGGATGGTGTTTAATTACCCTCTTTCAGGAGGATATTCCCCCCTGCCTCTCCCACCCGTAATTGGCATACCTGATGGAGAATAGTTTTTGGAAAAAAAATCACGGGCATTTTTTTTCTTTGCTGGTTTTATATGAACTAATGGTAGTTTCACCACTGTAGGAATTTGGACCGCATTGCGTTTTCCGTCTCACTTTATGTGCATATGCGAATATATGGTAATACACTTCTTATTCTGGGTATGAACCCAGTAGGTATTTAATATGTAAAATGTTCCTCTTATTCGTCGTGAGACTGCAAAGTCAGTATATTAGGTTTATAATGTTTTTGAAATTAAAGATCCTACTTCTGTTGCAACTTACTATTGCGAAAATGTAAATAATTTAATTAAGCGCAAACAAAAATATCAGTTAGTGTGTTTAGTAATTAATTACTTTGTAAGTCATGTTTATATTGCGTGGCTTGGTTTATCTGAATCATGTTCAAATATCAGTCAAACTTCATTAGTTTATTATCCTGAAACCTAATTTGATATTAAGTCTTAGTTGAAGTTGCAACTAGAAGTCGTTGACAGTTAAGGTTTATGTTAGTTCCCTGTCCATGGTTTCGGTATGTTATTCTTCTGCACTCCTGCGGTTTCAATTTTTTAGTGTAAAAATGATTTCGCTATTCTGAAATTCAATTTCTTCTACATGAGGAAATACATTTTTAAAATGCGCTTCGGATTTTTTTTTATTGGAAATTGGCTCAAGATCGTTCTAAAAAAGAAAAAGTTTTGGCCATTTTCTATGGTAATTTCTGAGTATTATCACGATTCTGGCGAAGTGAATAATTAGATATGAAACTAGTGAGAATTGCTAAGTTTATCATCCTGTAAAGGGAAGTTACAGATGAAGGCATGTTGCAAAACGTAAACCTTAAATATTATACTTTAAAGTCCATTTTCCTTTTATGTAGTCTGTGGCAACGCACTAGCGTTGCCTAAGTAAAACGCTATATGCCTACCATGCATCATTATTGTTTTTCTTAATCGCTGTCTCTGGAAGGATTGGTCCTAGGAAGTTATAGGATGGGTCGTTTGATTGGAAATTGAAAGTTCTATTGCCCTTTCTAAGTACTAAAAGAGATGAATGGCAACCCGCCCCCGTCCGCGCTTTTTTTTGTACCCTGTAACTCGCTAAAAGATATGGGATCATAATTTTTAAATGGTCATTTGGCTCAAAATAGTCGAAATGTTTGATACATATGCCTCCGTGGTCAACACGACCCCCACAACGTAACGACAGTGGCCCAAAATTATTTTAATTACACGTCATTCAAACAAAGGTTTTAATTGATAAACGATCAGTTTGGAACTCTTGGGGATTGTTTGCTAGGCCAACATTTAGCAATATCCGTTAGGTACATTCCTATAACGACACCCGTGACTGAGTAAATCAAAAGATATTTTGTACATCTGAGTTTTCAAAACACTTAATCGCCATATAACAGGAATGGATCGAGGATCAAGTTGAAACTTTTGGTGGGTGTTGTGGGTGAATGGATCCCAAATTTTGACTTGGGGGCAGGGGTTAAAAAGTATGTGTGTTAGGGGGGGGGGAATAATTTCGCAACATAAGACCAAAGGAGAATTATGATCTGTTCACGGTTAAGTAGCGAGGTCAGTCGAAAGACACTTTTTGTTCCCAGGTTATCAAAATAGTGTGTCAGCAATATCTTGGGGACCGCTTATGGTGTGTTTTTGAAACTTTCGTAGTTCTGGGAAGGAAGGGAGCAAGAGGACCAGCATTTTGGCGTTTGGACAAAGGGAATCAAATTTTATTTGTTTTCTATACATCTAAAGGTTTTTGCAATTTAAGCCCCTGTGGAACTATTCACATTGAACTTGCTTGGTAAAGCAAAGATATTTTATATGTGGTACTAGCCGTATTCTCTCTGGAAAATTACCCCTACGAAAATGCCCTCCCCCCAGAAAACTCATCTCCAGTATAACACTCCCTGTATAACACAGTCCCCAAGTGGAGAATTCCACTTGGACTATTCCCCTGTCCTCCACTGGAAAGTTCCCCCACATGCAAAATTGAGCAGCCACAGAGAAAATACAGAATAAGTACCTCAAAATGTCCATCAGATCCCTTCTGCAAAGGACAACAAAGGCTGCAAAGGACGACATATCAAAAAGGTTCTAGGACTGGGGCTGGTTCATCTCCAATCCACTCTCTACTTTTAGAAAGGGGACTAGACCTGTTGATTTCCAATCGAACCAGTACCCTCCGATATTTTTACGACCACGAGGGGGTGGATTGAAGGGGGCAGCCCCCTTCTATATGGAATAAACTTTGCTCATTTTGGGGTTTAAGTTACTTTTTAATCAGAGGCAACGCTTTGGTGGTGCGTATAATAAAGGTCATAAGGCTTCGATGTTTGTTACTATTATTATTTTTCCAAAGGCACTTCACATGGAAGAGGTGGTCGTATAAACTTTGGAGGGGGCTCATTTAATTGGAAGTTTGAAGTTTTAGTGCTCTTTTTAAGATTCAAAAGTGATCGGAGGGCAACTAGCCCCACCCACGCCCTCTTTTCCACAATTGAATCCGATCAAAATTTCGAAATAACCATTTTGTTCAAAATAGTTCAAAGATCCGATAACAAAAGCTCCGGGTCAGCACAATCCTCCACAGCTTGGGGGAACGTGCTGTAAGTCATGGCCCGGGAGCATACAAGATTTTTATGTAAGGATTGGTCATATACACTTCAGAAAGTGGTAATTTTATTGTATATTATAAGTTTTAGTTCCCCAACTTGAATAGCCAAAAGGGCAACATGCTCCACGCCCTTTTCCCCCCAAATGTATCCGATCGAAATTTTGAGGTAGCCATTTTGTTCAAAATAGTTACAAGATTATATAACTATGTCGCCCGGTTGACACTACCCCCCAGAACCCGGAAGCAAGGGTTGAAATTTATCTCCCAGAGGCATGTAAAGTTTTTTTTTATGGGGTGGCCGTATAGACTTTTGAGGAGACTCATTTGACTGGAAATTAGAAGTTCTAGTTTCCTTTCAAAGAATCAAAAGGGATTGGAGGGTAACTAGCTCTTCCCCCACACCCTCTTTTCTCCAAGTGTATCTGATCGAACTTTTAAGACAGACATTTTATTCAAAATATTTAAAAGATCATTTAACAATGCCTTCAGGGTGACACAGCCTCCCAGAGACTGGGGGCAAGGATTGTAAGTTATGCTGCACGGATATATAAGGTTTGTATGGAAAGGAGATCGTATAAACCCTGGAGGAGGCTTATTTGATTGGAAATTGAAAGTTCTAGTTCATTTTTAAGAGTCAAAAGTGATCGGAGGGTAACTAGCCTCCCCCCACGCCCTCTTTTCCCAAATGCATTCGATTAAAGTTTGGCATTGCTATTTTGTTCAAACAGTCCATGGGTCATATAACAATGCCTACAGGGTTGATACCCCCCCCCAGCTCCCGGGGTAAGGGTCGTAAGTTATGCCCTGTGGCATGTATGATTTTTCAGAAGGGTTAGTCGTATAAACTTTGGAGGATTCTCATTTTGTTGGTAATCGAAAAATTCTTTCAAGAGTTAAAAGTGATTGGAGGTCAACCAGCACACCCCCTTGCACCCATTATCCCCAAATGGATCCGATCAGATTTTGAGATAGCTGCAACATGATTATCATGTTGCTATAAATAGTTCATTAGCATCGAAAAGCTAGATATGTAAATTTTGCGCGTCACAGAAGTTTTTACACGTCATAATTTATAGAAGAATAAGACTGGATAAGCTATATTTTCTTTGAGGGGGGGGGGGCTAAAACAAGGCTTTGGTTGGTCGAACCCAACGCTTTGCAATATATAATTAAAATCCTTTCGATTCAAAATATTTTCGTGTTAAAAAATATTTTCCACGATAATTATTTTTCCAGTGAGAAATATTCCTTGATATGGTATTACAGATTAATTTGGTATAGGCCTAATCTTTCAGAAATAAAACTGGAAGCTTAGGATATAATAGAAAAACTACTTATGTTTTTTTTTCCGAATTCCATTGACTTAAACTATAATAAAGTGATAGCTTTGAAAGTCCAAAATGAAATAAGTTTTCAATTACTATATTTGTTCTCTAATCTGATGTTGATCCTATTCATTGGTTATTCTTTCGATGCTTACTGAAACTAATGATATTGGTCAATGTTCTTCATCCTCTGTTGATTCATTGATTTTAAACCATTGTTTATCAGATGATCATTTATTCATATACCAAAATTTTGGAATAGTCATCTTGTGTACAATAGTCATATGGAAAAAAAGAAAACATTACGAATTCGTATACCGTTTAATTAATATAAAAATCAGGCATAGCTATTAGATTTAATTTTGCCATTCTTTATACTTTAAGATCAATTTCACTAATGCCCCTGTTCGAAAAACATCCTCAGGATTTAGCTTTTTGAAAGAGCTCTCTATGCTATGCTACTGTTTTAAGTTACATTATTTTTTTCAATACTTCCGTTAAAAAAAGAAAAGAAAAAATCAGTACTAAACCCTTGCACGAAAAATATTTTCTCCAAAAGACATTTGTATTTTTATTAATGTAATTTATATTTTTATATTTGAAATTTGTCTTTTTTTCTCAAGAGGCTTTTTTAATGTAATATATCTGAAAGCTTTAGCGTTTTTGTACGATTTTTCTTTTCTTTTTAAAGATATCAATCACCTGCTTGTCTCATATCCTTCAGTATGAGTTATGTGTTTGTACATTCTAAAATTTTAGAAATATTTATTAGTAAAAACAAGATTGATACTAGAATATGATAATAGTTAAAGAATACTAGAAATGATAATAGTCAAAGAATATGAGGGACATGAGTATAGAGGGGCTGAAAAGCTTCATTCTCTGTGTCAAGGATCATCACAACAAATAAGCCCTCCATTATGCCTCCCCTCTCTTGAAATTTTCCTTATTCCTTCCATGTAGTTGTGATAATTCTAATAGAAATGAAATCGAATGAGAGTGCAACTGTTTCACGAAAATTTACATAAAAAGTATTTTTCTTAGAAAAATCAGTTTTGGACGATGGAACTTTCTTTTTCCACAGACAGAGTAAAAACAGAAACAGAGCTGCGACTGATTGTTAATTATACTGTGGTGTGAAAAAAAAAAAAAAAAAAAAAATCAGGGAGCAAGTGCGTATATTTGCATGGAATCTGTATTGTCTTTGAAAAATGTCTTTTTTCAACTGAAAATAAGCAGCAATATTACAACTTAAAACGGACAGATATTATTACGTATACAGGGGAAGTTGCTCCTTCTCAACACCTCGCTCTTTATGCTATAGTCTTTTAGTACTTTTAAAAATATAAAGTAACTATCAACAACAAATATATTCTATAAGAAATTGGAGGGTGAAACCGTGTACGAAAACTTTCTGGTGATGTCTGGGTTTACATTGATAAACGTCTAATATTGGTATGCTTTTACTGGTAAGCGTGTAATCGAATTGGTCAGAGCTAAGGGTTCAGTGGGAGGAGATAGAAGAAAGTATCTTTACTATAAATTATTCATTTATTCTACAAAATTATACGTTATATAAGCTGTCATTGATTATTAAACATTAAATTAAATTTTAATTAATATTAAACATTAAAATTAAAGATCTTAGCTAACATAAACATAACAGGTGCAAATATAAATGAATAAATAAATATTAAATAGCTTCAACATTTTGTTATTCATTTATTTTTTTCCTTCAGAGGGACTTAATATGGAAGGGGCGGTCGTATAAACTTTGGAGGGGTTCATTCAATTGGAAATTGGAAGTTCTAGTGCTGTTTTTTAGAGTCAAAAGTGAATGGAGGGCAACTAACCCTTATGGTCTTTTTTCCCCAAATAAAAAAAAGGTAAAGGATACGGCATTAGACTTTACCGTCCGTACCGGCGGTGCTGATCTCCGTTTCTTGGCCCTTCAGCCAGGAAGTGTAATGGGGGGTTGGGGGCCAGCCATCCTGTGCTTTCACACACCCTTCCTGTTTACCTTCCCCAGATTTCTCCAGATACCCATTTAGAGCTGGGTCGACTCTGGCTAAGCTTACAGAGTCACGCCACTGACCCCCGTCCCAAACTGAAGAATTGGGTACACCGGGATTCGAACCCGCGTCCTCTCAGACAAGGGATCCCGAATCCAGCGCACCAACCCACTCGATCAGGACGGCTCAAATGTATTTTTTCCCAAATGCATCCAATCGAAATTTTGAGATAGCTATTATGTTCAAAATAGTCCGAAGGCCAAATAAATATGCCTCTGGGGTTGACAGAACCCTGCCCCCAGCCCCCTGGGCAAGGACTTTAAGTTATGTAAGCTGGCCATTCTTAGCATAATAGGTCTTATGGAAAAGGTGGTCGTATAGACTTCGGAGAAGGGTAATTCAATATGAAATTGAAAGTTTTAGCTCCTGTTCTGAAAGTCAAAAGTGATCGGATGTTCACCATTCCCCTCACACCCACGCCTCTTTTTTCACCAAATGATTCCGATCAAAATTTTTAGATAACCATTTTGTTCAAAACAGTCCAAATTTCAAACAGTTATAGCTCCGGTTTTGATACCCCCCCTCTCTTAGGGCAAGGGCTGTAAGTTATACTAGTTGCCCATCGGTAACATATAAAGTTATTATGGAAAGGGTTGTCGAATAAAAGAGGCTCATGTGCTTGGAAATAAATATTTTTTTGTGCTTTTTAAAAGAGTCGGAAGTGACCGGAGGGTAACCAGCCCCCTCTCTCCCTCGTGCTTCTTCCTCCCAAGACACCCGGTCAAAATTTTAAGATAGCCATCTCTTCGACATAGTCCAAAGACCAAATAACTATGCTTCCTGGGTTGAAACCTCCCTCCAGTCCCCTGGGCAAGGGCTGTGAGTTATGCAAGTTGCTTATTGTTTCTTTGATACTTTTTTTCGGTTGCTTTGATACTTTCTTTACTTTAATACTTTGATATTGTTGCTTTGATACAAACCCATAATAATTCAAACTCGAAACGACCATGAATTCCTATTCAAGAATAAACGAAACCTAAAATGAACAGAAATTAAATAAACAATCGTGGCAAACAAACATACAACAGATACTAATATAAATAAATAAGTAAATCTTAAAACGAGTAGAAGTTAAATTGAATATGCAAATGAAACATTCGAGCAAATCAAAATTTCGAGATAGGCTGTAAGTTATGCAAAGCTTGTATTGTTGACTTAGATTGTTGACTTAGGCTCCTGATTAATTAGATTAATTTAAAATATAATAATATCGCCAGGCTAGTTAAGTTTTACAAATAAAATTGATTCGGCCCTTATTTAGATGATCTCCCAAACACTTCTTGGGAAATGGTGGACATACATAGTGTCTTTTGATTTGCTCATCTACGCGTGTCGTTTCCAGAGAATACCGTCTGCAAAATTTTTACATCTTTGCCTGGTGAACGGTCTCTAAATGTTCCTAGTTGATAAGACAACCTAGATCAAACAGGGCCGATTTTTTTTGCTAATAAACAAACTGTAACAAGTATTGTCACATGAAAGTAAAGAGCAACATTAAGTACTAATACGAGCAGATCATATTTATGCAACATTTAGTCGGCGTAAATCGATACAGTTGAAACTTTGGTTGGCCAAAATATTTTATTTAATATATATCTTTCACCCAAAAATGGGGCTTAGAAAAAAATAGTTATTGTTTTTGAAAAGCCCGGGTTAATTCCTTGGGTTAAGGGGATCCTTATGCACAGAAGAAGCTTGAAAAATGATTTGTTTTGATAAAACATAAGCATTTTCCCCCTATCAGTCAGGATCCATGCTGTTTTTGCTCAGCCCGGACCAAAAGACTAGAGGATTTTTAACACTCTAAAACACGGCCATAAATTTTTTATCTGCAATCAGGTTGACAATTATATTCGTAAGTTCTCGGGTCAGTGGAATAGTACGCAGAAAAAAAAATATTGAAAAACCTTGGCTGTGTCAATTTGTGACTTCCAGAAATGGGCCCAAAATGTATTTCGTCTCTGTTTGACTTAAATATTTATCCGGCATGTAGACAAGGCCAGGTATATCTCGATGAAGACGAAGGTTTTGAAGTTTGCTTCAATCGATATTTGCCACATGAAACTGGGCCGACTTTTTTTTTTCCCGATCGGCTGAAACTTACAAGGCATGTAGACTGAACCAAATGAGGCCTTGACGGTACTGAAGTAACAATTCGATTTTGTCCTTTTTTTATAACGTCTGCAGTTTAAATGAAAAGTGTGCACCTTAGACCAAACTGATGAATGCGACATTAAATTTTGAAAACCTGCGTTTAATTCTTGCATGGAGCAAAATAGTTTTGTATGTGCCAAAGTGTTCAGTGTGTGAGCTGAAGTCGATTTCTAAAAATTTTGTCCGGGAGGACCATCTCTACCTGTTCCTCCAATATTTTTTTCTTTGAGCCGTGTCCCCTCTCTTGTGTGGCAATTCCTGCTCAAGCAGACAAGCAAGCAGACATCAGTAACAAATTGAAGTTAAACTAAAATCTGAAACTGCTTAAGACATACGACGATTACTTTGCCCCTTCGCCTAAATATCTTCATAGAATGTAAATACTAGACTAAATGTGGAAATCTAAAAAAAAACATTTTGCCAAGGATGCAAAAGTACTGCCATTTATTGTTACAACCCACTTCTGTTTGAAATATTGGTTGAGTTTCTCGTTTAAGTTTCCATGTTCTTGACTGAAGCATAGGAATGGTATCAGATATCCCTTCCAAACCCTAGTCCTCTCAATTCTAAAAAATTAGAGCTTAGCCTTTGCTCCTTTCTTAGTGCAATACAATCTACAGGTACAATTTTCCACTTTATATTTAAAGCGGATGAATAACCCTTGGTGAATGGGTCAAAGTTTATGACAGGATTTTTATTGTAAAAAGAAAAAAAAATAATCTGTTTTTCATGAAATATACTGTTTTGAAAACTTCCAGAGAATGGTATATTTCGTTAGGTCCTGTTCCCGTTTTTGGGCCGAAAGCTTTGTTCAAGCAGAAAAGCAAGAAAAAAGCAGTTCCAAATTAAAGCGGGACTAACATCTAAAATGACTTATACAATTGTCTTTTGCCCCATCATTAAAATATCTTCACAGAATATAAATGATAAACCTAAAGATACGGGAAGGTACTAGGAGGGCTGCTATCTATTGTTACAACCCACCCACTCCTGTTTGCAATTTTGGTTGAGTTAATCATGTCATTTTCTGTGTTTTAGATTTAAGGAGAGCTATGATATCAATTGTATTTTCTGTTATTTTACAATTTTCTCATTAATAAGGAAATTGAAGCTTAGTCTTTGCTTCTTAGATGTTTCTTAGATGTTATTTTCTTAAATAGCGACGAAGACCATACTGCCTTTCCATATCAATCGAACACAAATAGAAACAACAGGGAAATTTTTCCAAGACCGTGAAATTCAATTCAGTGGATATTTCGGCCCTCTATCCAAGGGCCGTCTTCATCACAACACCAAACAAATATATATATATATATATATATATATATATATATATATATATATATATATATATATATATATATATATATATATATATATATATATATATATATATATATATATATATATATATATACTAGCTGTTGGGGTGGCGCTTCGCGCCACCCCAACACCTAGTTGGTGGGGGCGCTTCGCGCCCCCCCCAAGCCCCCCCGCGCGCGTAAGTCGTTACGCGCCATAATAGTTACGCGCTAAAAAAAGGAAAAAACTGAAAAATAAGCTAAAATAAAGGTAAAAACCAATAAAAAACTAAAAAAAAAAAACTGAAAAAACTAAAAGAAGGCAAAAACTACAAAAAAAAACTAAAAACTAATAAAAAAAGTAAAAAAGCTAAAAAACTAAAAAAACTAAAAAAACTAAAAAAGGTAAAAAACTAAAAAAACTAAAAAATAAAAAAAAACTAAAAAAAAGGAAAAAACTGAAAAATAAGCTAAAATAAAGGTAAAAACCAATAAAAAATTAAAAAGAAAAAAAGGAAAAAACTAAAAAAAATTTTCATCTAAAAAACTAAAAAAAACTAAAAAAGGTAAAAACTAAAAGAACTAAAAAAGAAAAAAATAAATGACGACACTCAAAGAGAAAGCGACCAGGACAAAAGGAATGTTCGATTAGCAATCAACAAAGCACCGGGACACAGGGAGTATAAATGACGACCAGGACATAAGTAAAAAAAAAAATTAACAAAACTAAAAAAAGGCAAAAACTACAAAAAAACTAAAAACTAATAAAAAAAGTAAAAAAGCTAAAAAACTAAAAAAACTAAAAAAACTAAAAAAAGGTAAAAAACTAAAAAAAATAAAAATAAAAAAACTAAAAAAAAAGGAAAAAACTGAAAAATAAGCTAACATAAAGGTACAAACCAATAAAAAACTAAAAAGAAAAAAAGGAAAAAACTAAAAAAAATTTTCATCTAAAAAACTAAAAAAAACTAAAAAAGGTAAAAACTAAAAGAACTAAAAAAGAAAAAAATAAATGACGACACTCAAAGAGAAAGCGACCAGGACAAAAGGAATGTTCGATTAGCAATCAACAAAGCACCGGGACACAGGGAGTATAAATGACGACCAGGACATAAGTAAAAAAAAAAATTAACAAAACTAAAAAGAAGGTAAAAACTACAAAAAAACTAAAAAGAAAAAAAAACTAAAAACTAATAAAAAAACTAAAAAATCTAAAAATCTAAATAAACTAAAAAAGAAAAAAAAAGGAAAAAAATAAAGGAGAAAAACAAAACTAAAAAACGAATGTATATACAGACCGGTACACCGGGATACAAATGACGACCGGGACACAGGGAATATAAATGACGACCGGGACACAGGGACACAACTACAACGGGGACACCGGGGGAAACAGGGGGATGTAAATGACGACCGGGACACCGGGACAGGGAATGGTCGATTAGCAATCACCATCAACAAAGCTCAAGGGCAATCATTAGAATCATGAGGTATAGATCTGAATACAGATTGTTTTCCCATGGACCATTATATGTTGCATGTTCAAGAGTCGGTAAACCTGACAATCTATTTATATGCAAAGACAATGGGACAGCAAAGAATGTTGTATATTCGCAAGTTTTACGTAGTTAAAACCATATATATATATATATATATATATATATATATATATATATATATATATATATATATATATATATATATATATATATATATATATATATATATATATATATCTATCTATCTATATTCACAGGTGGGACATAGGGACACAACTACAATGGCGCGTAACTATTATGGCGTGTAACGACTTACGCGCGCGGGGGGGCTTGGGGGGGGCGCGAAGCGCCCCCACCAACTAGGTGTTGGGGTGGCGCGAAGCGCCACCCCAACAGCTAGTATATATATATATATATATATATATATATATATATATATATATATATATATATATATATATATATATATATATGCAATATATATGTAATGCAAGTTTATATATAAATATATGTGAATATATATATATATATATATATATATATATATATATATATATATATATATATATATATATATATATATATATATATATATATATATATATATATATATATATATATATATATATATATATATATATATGTATATATATATGTATATGTATATGTATATATATTACTGAATATATGTATATATTATCACTGAAGACATAAATTGGGCTTGTGGCTCTTCTGACATTCCCTCCTTTTCACTTTTAACTTTTTAGGTGACTTACTGATCTAAGATGTTTTCAGGAGATGATTCCATTGTTACATATTTAACTATCTTTATTTTCAGATTACAAGTCAACCCAGATATGCAGAGAATGCTAATGTTGTAAAATGGTGCCCCGCAAATGTTTAAGACAAGAATTTACTGTGATCAAATTTAAATCAAAACAATTTAGAACTACGTAAAAATGGGCGAAGTGACGCAATTTAATAGACGTAAGGCTACCAAAAATTTTCTTTCTGGGATATCATTTTTCGGTACAACAGACGCAGTTGATGGAAGTGAAGGAATTCAGTCGATTCTTAAAACTGAGAACAAAAGTGGAAAAGAAAATGTTCTGAGAAATGTCAATTTTGGTGGTTTTACTAGTTTTGAATCTAATGAAAGTGATCAGACACTGGTTAGCAATGCTGTAGATGACCATAAAGGTTTTACAGAAACAAGACCGTCTCCACTTGTCACGCGGAACAGGTTTGTTTTCTTATTTTATTTAATCTTACTGCTTGTTTTTCTGTTTAAAACTGCATCGCCTACTTTGTCACACAAGTCGTTCAGAAGTAGAATCCATCAAGTCCTCGGGACAAACAACAGTGAAAATTTGAAAAAAAGAGCTTGCTGTTTTTGTTTTAACGAACCCATCACTTGGCGGGATCTTTTCCGTTATACCTATACCACTATTTAAAATATGTTTTTTAGTCGTTTACTCGTCGCTTGAACAAAAAGGGAGGCATTTACAGATTGGCAATTTTATGATTTAAGTCACGTTTTTGTCAGTTCACTCCCACCCCCCTGATTGTCCCATATACCTAGTCTTGGGCTGATACAAAACTAACATAAAATAAAGATGGTATTATTAGGTTCCTTATTTTATGCTCCTTTTCAAGATAATTGCTATTAACACTTACTATTACTATTATATATATTATATATATATATATATATATATATATATATATATATATATATATATATATATATATATATATATATATATATATATATATATATAGTATATATGTATTACTATTATATATACTATTACATAATTACTATTATCCTGACGATCCCCCCTCATACCTTGATGGGTACATGCATAGCCCTAACAGTATATTTTCGTGTTGTTCTTTCCATTGTTTGAATCGTTATAAAAGCGGTCACCCTGTGTAAACTCCAGATGTAGTGGTATAGGTATAATGGAAAAGATCCGCCTGACATAAAAATCTTCAAGGATTTTGGTATTTATGTTGTGTTCGCCTATTAGCACTCTTCTAAAATAGATTTTATTATAGACGTGGTCGAATTAGCTTCTTTAAAAAAAAATAGTCGCCAAGTACTCAAACGAGTGATTTACATTTGTTTATATTAATTCTTGTTTTTAGATAATGCCGTTATTTGCTGGTTTAAGAGTCAATAAATTGTTTTTACGCTAAAATCGTAACGGGTGTAAAGAGTGGGCAAGTGGCCATAATTGGCGTGACATCTGGACAGTTCATGTACTACTTCACTTGGCAATCATCATTTTTGGATTAGTAACGGCTAAAAATCTTTCAAAATGATTCTATTGGCTGTCTTAGTAAAATAGGAGATTTGTGCTGTTTATAATTTTATGGAAGAATAAAAAAATGAATACAAGTTTTCCATAGAGTTTATTATGGAAAGATTGGCGAGCTTTTATTTTAGCTCTGTAGCAGTAAGAGGGATAGAGAATTGTTATTATTTAAATTGATAGGGAAGAGATTTTTAATTAATTTAAATTATTAATGTTCGTTTTTCCTTTTTTTGAGTGAGCCTGTAGTATTTTTCATCGTTTTGTGCGATTTTTTTGTATGTTTTAGCTTTTATTCTAGTTTTACTTTTTTTTCTCTGCCGGTAGAAGTTTTTGGACCTGAAGAAAAATGTTCGGGTATATTTTAGCCCAAAAGTTTTACCAATGACTTATATTTTGATTTGGACGTCTTAATTTTCATATTAGCATTCAGATCTATAACATAAAGCTAAGAAATCCTTTCCAATTAATTTGTCAAAAATAAAATGCTAATTAGAAAATATCTATTTAGTGTGTTTCTGTTTAGGAGAGTCCTACTATATAAAGGAGATAGTCTGTGAGTCTACTATACAGAACGAACTTGATTTTGTCTTTGCTTTGCATTTCTTGCTAGTTAGCACGTGTTTTCACAGGATCTTCCAAGCCTCGTAAAAAGGGAAGTGGCGGAGTTTAATACATAAAAGTTCGTCCTAGTATGGAATTTGCCCCTGGATTCATTCTTGAAAGCCAGTGACCTAGGACATCTGGAACACGGTGGTTTATCGAGAAAACAGCTCATCGTTATTCACAGAAGCAAGATATAACATCAAAAAGCTCCTCAATACTTCCAGTCTCTCAAGTGTTTCTATCAGGGTTGCCACCCTTAGCGGCTTATCACTTTTATGGCACTTGGTATCTACCAAGTAACATATAGCGATCGCAAATTCTGTCGGTCCGTCTGTCTGTCCCGATTTTGCTACTTTAGGCACTTCCAGGTAAGCTAGGACGATGAAATTTGGCAGGCGTATCAGGAACCAGACCAGATTAAATTAGAAATGGTCGTTTCCCCGATTCGACCATCTGGGGGAAGAGTGGGGAGACGGTTAAATCGGAAAAATTAGACAAAATAAGGTATTTTTAACTTACGAAAGGCTGAGAAACGGTGGAGAACGTATAGAGTGGAGGGATTGGGATAAAACTTGGTGGAAAAAATAATCACAAGTCTTAGATACGTGATTGATATAACCGTAACGGATCCGCTCTCTTTGGGGGAGTTGGGCGGGGGGGGTGGTGGTGGCTTAATTCTGAAAAATTTTGGAAAACGCTCAAAGCGGAGAGCTCAGGATGAAACATGGTGGGAAGAATAGGCACAAGTCCAAGGTATGTGACGGAAATAACCTGACCGGATCCGCTCTCTTTGGTGGAGTTGGGGGGGGAGTAATTCGGAAAATTAGAAAAAATGAGGCATTTGTAACTTTCGAACAGGTGATCAGATCTTAATGAAATTTGATCTTTAGAAGGATCTTGTGTTTTAGAACTCTTATTTTAAATCCCGACCAAATCCGCTGGCATTGGGGGGAGCTGGAGGGGGAAACCGGAAATCTTGGAAAACGCTTAGAGTGGAGAGATCGGGATTAAACTTGATGGGAAAAATAAGCACAAGCTGTAGATACGTGATTGACATAATTGGAACGGATCCGTTCTCTTTAGATCTGCTGGGGGTTGTTTATTTGGAAAAATTAGGAAATTTAGGTATTTTAATTTAAGAACGGGTGACCGGATCTTAGTGAAATTTAATATTTAGAAGGAACTCATGTATTCAGAGATCTTATTTCAAATCCCGACCAGATATGTTGACATTGGAGGGAGTTGGAAGGTGAAACCGGAAATCTTTCATGAAATATACTGTTTTGAAAACTTCCAGAGAATGGTATATTTCGTTAGGTCCTGTTCCCGTTTTTGGGCCGAAAGCTTTGTTCAAGCAGAAAAGCAAGAAAAAAGCAGTTCCAAGTTAAAGCGGGACTAACTTCTAAAATGACTTATACAATTGTCTTTTGCCCCATCATTAAAATATCTTCACAGAATATAAATGATAAACCTAAAGATACGGGAAGGGACTAGGAGGGCTGCTATCTATTGTTACAACCCACCCACTCCTGTTTGCAATTTTGGTTGAGTTAATCATGTCATTTTCTGTGTTTTAGATTTAAGGAGAGCTATGATATCAATTGTATTTTCTGTTATTTTACAATTTTCTCATAAATAAGGAAATTGAAGCTTAGTCTTTGCTTCTTAGATGTTTCTTAGATGTTATTTTCTTAAATAGCGACGAAGACCATACTGCCTTTCCATATCAATCGAACACAAATAGAAACAACAGGGAAATTTTTTCAAGACCGTAAAATTCAATTCAGTGGATATTTCGGCCCTCTATCCAAGGGCCGTCTTCATCACAACACCAAACAAATATATATATATATATATATATATATAATATATATATATATATATATAAATATATATATATATATATATATATATATATATATATATATATATATACTAGCTGTTGGGGTGGCGCTTCGCGCCACCCCAACACCTAGTTGGTGGGGCGCTTCGCGCCCCCACAAGCCCCCCCGCGCGCGTAAGTCGTTACGCGCCATATTAGTTACGCGCCATTGTAGTTGTGTCCCTGTGTCCCACCTGTGAATATAGATAGAGTTATATATGTGTTTCAAACTACGTAAAAATTGCGAATATACAACATTTTTGGCTTTCCCACTACTGGGAGCTTTCCGTTTCCAATTGCCAGCAATTGATCTGAAAATGTTTGACCAGAGTCATCGTTTTGCAATCGGACACGCATATTTGTAGTTAATTTTAACATTTTTACGTGTGCCCATAAATTAGAATTTTTCAGGCAAGCATTCATTTCGTCTGCAGGAGTTAAACTACGTAAAAATTGCGAATATACAACATTCTTGGCTTTTCCATTGTCTGTGCATATACAAAGCCGTATGTACTAATAATGACGTCATATGCAAACGCTCTTTTTACAAACAAACATGCATACACACAACTCGTTTTTATATGGATAGATAGATAGATAGATACAATACAAATTAACTGCGTAAAACTTGCGAATATACAACATTTTTCGCTGTCCAATTGTCGCTGCATATAAATAGATTGTCAGGTTTCCCGACCCTCGAACATGCAACGCACAATTGTCCATGGGAAAAACAATCAGTATTAAGATCTATACCACATTTTTCTAATGATTGACCTTGAGCTTTGTTAATGGTGATTGCAAATGCTAATCGAATTGGGAATTGCAATCTTTTAAATTGAAAAGGCAGATCCGTTGGAATCATGGGAATGCGAGGAATAAGAACAGTCTCACCCTCAAAAGGCCCTGTCAAGATTGTGGCCTCTATTAGGTTTTCCATTGTTTTTTTTACGGCAAGTCGCGTGCCATTGCAAAGCTTTGGTGGGTTGATATTTCTTAAAAGTATTATTGGTACGCCTATTTTTAGTTGTAGCACGTGTGGTGGAAACCCTGAAAGATCTATGGAATTTAAAAATTCAGATGGATAATTAACCGCTTCATTTGGTTCCAAAACTGTGTCGACTGACTTGTAAAGGACTGCCTGGTCTCGAATCTTGGTCAAAACAATATTGTTGATTTCGTGGACGTCTATATTTTTGGGTGCGAGAATCGCTCTTTCACTTAGCCATTTATTATTTTTGTAATTTTTTAGAATATTCGGAAATACTTTTTCAATCAATTCATTTTTGGACGTCACTAAATTACAGAAATCAGCAGGTAGTTGTATACGTCCTGAAATTGAGTCTATCGTATCATAAATGTCTTTTTGTTCCGACGTTAACTTGGAAATGTTATTTTGTACATACGACAATAGATCACTCGTACTGTAACTTTTTTCACAATCCAATTCTACACATGTCGAAACAGCAGCGATACGGTTAGGTGAAGGCATTCCCAAATCCTGAAGAGATTTGTTTGCCATACGTACGCACAAATCTTCTATAATAACTAAAGTGTAGTTATAAATTTCTGATGTAAAATCAAAAGTCATATCTGACGTCTCTAACTGTTTTCGATGGAGTATATCTTCGGACATTTTTGACTTATATTTTTCCCATAACTCTGTAGGAGCTGATGGAGAGCAAGTTGTTAAAATGATGCCAAACAATGCACGAATTTGACTTGGGGTTGACGTTTCGCACTAATGGGGAATATGGAACAACCCACTGGTTATATACTTCGATGGTGGTACCGTTGCCATTGTAGGTTCTTCAGTCATTTTACAATTAGAAATTTCTCTTTCAACGGTCTTCTTACAATTAAAAATTTGTCTTTGAACGATATTCTTAAATACCTGTGTCCTGGTCGTCATTTATATTCCCTGTGTCCCGGTCGTCATTTGTGTCCCGGTATCCCAGTCTGTAATTTCTCTTTGAGTGTCCCGGTCGTTATTTATATTCCCTCTGTCCCGGTCGTCAT